>NC_090726.1:89396553-89426553 GCF_036898095.1 Palaemon carinicauda | reverse complement strand
AGCAATCATTAGCAGTTTCATATTCATCCATGGCCATCACATTACAAATTCTGGTGCAATGGTTTAGCTGAGAATTCGGAGGAAGGTTTCGCTTCGATGAAACAGAGCTTGGGGCAACAGGAATTACATCAAGCGTTTCTTTTAAAGATTGAACTTGTTTCACCTGATGTGTTTCTTGTGGGACACTAAACCTCTCGGCAGATTCTAAAGTGACAATTTCGTCGCCCCATACGAACGGAACAACCATTAATATTATCATCAGAATATGTGTCAAAGCCATCTGTTAAAAAGAAAAAAAAAAGAGAAAGATTCATTAAGAACATACTTATGAAAATACTGGGTTAAAGGGAAAAGTCCATATAAAAAAAACAGATCTGTATAGATACTCAAGGGGAAGTTCTCTTTTAAAGTGCTGTTATCTCTCTTGAATTTTGAGGGATCACTCACAAAGTTAGCATTACCCAAAGACAAGGGAGAACTTTTTGATTTATACCACTTTAAGAAATAACCTAGACTGACGTTAATGGAAGCAATTCTCAGCACCAGGATAAAGCAGGCTGATCCTTATTGTGATTCTAAATTTCAGGTCATATATTGAACGGAAACAAATGGAAACGTAAGTTAATACATAGATCCACATTTCATCACAAAATGGGCACCCTAGTAAGCTGAATTGCTGTTCTAACCTGTGCAGAAAAAATCTCTTAAGTAAAATAGTAATGAAAAGTGTTAGCGTTGGTGAAAATGAAACCAAATGAAGTTTCGTTGTTCGCTTTAGTTTTCTTTTGTGTTCATTGGTTAAAATGACTAATGGAATGCAATAGATTTTACGTATATATATATATATATATATATATATATATATATATATATAGAGAGAGAGAGAGAGAGAGAGAGAGAGAGAGAGAGAGAGAGAGAGAGAGAGAGAGAGAGAATCAATTCCTTTATTCATTCTTAATGTTTAGTTCAATGTTAATTAACATTTTATAAATGCTCATGTAATTCACCGTAGTAAAGATCAAATCAGCCGCAAGAGTTCAATTTATAGATGTTAATACACTTCACTGGAAGTTAAGCGGACGTCTGACAGCTGTGCCTCGTTGCAAATAATGTTGTTTATCAAATGCGAAACTGTTGGAAGCGCTGCTTGAAAAACAAAGTAGATGAGCTCTTAAACACGTGATCAAAAGTATCTTTATTAATTTGACGTCATAGAATTAACAAAACGCTTTTGATCACGTGTTTAAAAGCTCACCGACTTTGTTTTACAGGCAGCGTTGCCAATAGTCTCGCTTTTGCTAAACACATTTTCAACTGCTGCAATGTACAGCTTTCATACGTGTTCTTAGGTTCCGGGGAAGTATACCGGAAATAATGAAGCCAAATGTACAGAATGGAATCATGTAGCTTCGTCAAAAAAACAACACTGTTCCAGAAAGATGAATTCACGATTACGCTCTAAATTCCATAAAAGGGTATTTCATTAGGTATCTTTTGAAGAAAAAAAAACTATATACGTAAGATTGAGTTTTTCATGTGAATTGAATGAATGCATACACACACATACACACACACACACACACACACACACACACATATATATATATATATATATATATATATATATATATATATATATATATATATATATATATATATATATATATATATTTATGTGTGTGTGTGTATATGTTTGTGGTTATGTGTGTTCTCTTTTATGTTTTTCATTTCTTCTTGTAAACTCAATAGAAAATAACATCTATCGTTTGATATGCTTGTAAATTAAAATCGAAGAAATGCGCAGCTGCCTTTTCTTACCTTCCGAGATGGAATCTAAGAAGCTTCTGTGTCTGGTATCCAAACCAAGAATGGGAGAAGCTGAAATAACAACAACAAAAAGTTGTCCTTATTTAAAGATCGCTACTAATGTTGTGGCTTTTAGAAATATCAACATTGTTAAATACGCTCAAAGATATCTCCATTTTACATTTTGTTTAGCCAAAACATCACATATGTATGACTGGCGTTTTAGTTCAACAGCTAAAACTTTCGTAAATGTTATTTTCAAAAGATAGAACGATGCCTTGAGTTTTAGTGAAATGCTTTTATCATCCCAATCCAGAAATTTAAGTTACATTTAGATTTAAGTTTAGTTTTCCAAAAGGATGACCTATTTAGATGCTCTATCAGGAACGACTAATGATTACTATACAACAGCATCATTTTCTTTTTTTTTTTTACAAAAAGGAATTTCTGTAAACACAGAATAAAAAATGCAAATAATTTCTTTATTTTTAAATATTTGTAGTAATTTTTTTTTGCTTTCAGATATTAAATGGTGTAGGAACCAAGACAGTTTGAATAGTAATAAAATGATTGTTTATAAAATCATAATATTAATGTTTATCTCCGACTATAATCATGAAAGTTTTCATTTGATTTATTATCTATCTGTTCATTAGATATTAGGTAGTAGGTTGGCTAGGGCACCAGCCACCTGTTGAGATACTACCGCTAGAGAGGTATGGGGTCTTTTGACTGACCAGACAGTACTACATTGGATCATTTTCTCTGGTTACGGTTTATTTTCCCTCTGCCTACACAAACACTGAATAGTCTGGCCTATTCTTTATATATCCTCCTCTGTCCTCATACACCTGACAACACAGATTACCAAACAATTCTTCTTCACTTAAGGGGTTACTGCACTGCAATTGTTCAGTGGCCACTTTCCTCTTGGTAAGGGTAGAAGAGACTCTTTAGCTATGGTAAGCAGCTCTTCTAGGAGAAGGACACTCTAATATCAAACCATTGTTCTCTAGTCTTGGGTAGTGCCATAGCCTCTGTACCATGGTCTTCCACTGTCTTGGGTTAGAGTTCTCTTGCTTGAGGGTACACTTAAGCACACTATTCGATCTTATTTCTCTTCCTCTTGTTTTGTTAAGTTTTTAATAGTTTATATAGGAGATATTTATTTTAATGTTGCTACTCTTCTTAATATATTTTATTTGCCTATTTCCTTTCCTCACTGGGCTATTTTCCCTGTTGGGGCCTTTGGGCTTATAGCATCCTGCTTTTCCAACTAGGGTTCTAGCTTAGCAAGTAATAATAACAATAATAATAATTATGTTCATTCATGGAAATCTTGATCTGAAATGCACAGATAAATAATTGCACCTCAACATAAAGTTGTAATCATATCATAACAAAGATACATTTATACCATACTTAATAGAAGAGTCGTCTTTTTCTTTGCAGTACATTCAACACAAAGAATCACTATCTTAGTGTTTCGATAGACTTTACATATATCTATGCACTCGTGTACGTATTTAGCTAGTACGTGCCTCAATATATATCTAAAATTTTACATATGAATTTATAACAAAAAGGTTGATCTTATACTTCCAAGCTCAGCTGAGTAGCTTTCGCATATTTTGTTACCAAGACTTGCGTAATCCATTTCAGAGCGTTGTATGATCCATATGAGATATGAACAAGGGCTTACGTAAATCTTTTTATTTATATTTTCATGAGGTACTGCTTCATGTTTGTGAGAAAATACACAATTCTTACATTTGCCACGTGGTTTGGAAGGCTCTCGAAAACCCTAGTGTTAGATTTTATGTTTTTTTTTATTTCGAGGACAAAGGTGGACAGAGCTAGCTGAGAGAGAGTCATCTCGCTGTTGCGTTGGTATTCGTTCAAGAGTAGCCTGAAACCAAGGTCGCCTGCTGAATTTTTATCCAGTTGATAACTAGGCCATCGCCTTTAAGCTAGCCCTCAAGCTTCCAAATCACGGACCAAGAATATTCTGGAAGTAGCTAAGTTCATATATAAGGGCCCCCAGTGATGCATAGCAGCAGAAGAGAAACAACCATCCTGTGAAAGAGCCAAAATCCCTCTCTCTCCCCAAGGCCCTATGGTGTGTCCTCTCCAAAGAGGTTAAGTTTAATTATGACATATTTCATGTGTAATATGGTGAAATATTACGAATTTATCGTGCTGTGGTGAGAGTTGGCATTCTGTAAATTTTTGTAGCTGGCCCAGTGAGATTTATGAAAATACGTGAAGTTAATAAGTTTATCAGTTACTTTATGTAAGAGTTTAAGCATTAGAGTGTAATCATTTCTTTTGTCTTAGTTTGAGATTTTATTCAGATTTAATATTTCAAGTAAAGTGATTATATAATTTTCAGTGTAAAATTCTTGTCTTAATCTAAGTTTTGTTCAGATTTGATATTTCAAGTGATTTATTTTTTTTATGTAAATTCTTTCAGTGTTTTATTTTTTATAGAATATATTCATTTTTGTAAAGAGTGTATTATTTCAGTCACTGGTGTTTATTTCAGTATTAGATCATACCCCTGTTAAAAAATCGAAGTAAGAGGTGGTTTTAAATAATTTCTTATAGTAATTACACAATTTGGTTTTGAGTGTACTTGAGAGACCTTTGGATATTCAGTGTTTTATATATTGCTGTCTGGGAGTTATATAGCTGTCTCAGAGCTTGGGTATTAATATCTTAGAGAGTAACAGATTTAATGTACAAACAAACAGGTGAGTTTCGAACTCGAGAGGTTGTGTAGCTTGCCAGCAGTAATATACATAATATCATAATTTGGTTCCCAGACACAAGACCAAAATATAATATATTTTTGGCGGCCAGACCTGGGACCATCATATAATATATTTCTGGTGCCCAGACCCTTGGGATCGAGCGAGTCTGTTTTAAATATTGATGATAACAGGGCCGTGTTTTGATTAAAGGTTGGAACAATGTAGTGTTGATAGGGTACTGTGTATTGTTAGGATATAATTTTTTTGGGAGAGAAATATTTTTTTTTGTAAAAGTACAAGATGGCCAGTTCAATATCCAGGAGTTTTTGAATAGCCCAAATGTTCAGGAATTGACAGAAACTAATGTAACTAAAGCTCAGTGGCTCTCTATTTTACTGGCATGTGGTGGCCATGCAACGAGTGGAATGATTAAAGCCCAAATCAAGTGTCTAGCCTTAGAAGTGTTGATAAACTTGAGAAATTTGTCGGAAGAAAATATTGTAGCAGCTCATGAACTGTTGGAGAAAGCAGAGGAAGAATTTGTAGCGAAGCAAGGACCAGTTAACCCACAAACTGAAGGCATGAAAGCAGGTATGGATGTAAAAACTGAGATTCAACGAATTGCATCGGAAGAAAATATGATTAAGTTGAAGATGATGGCAGAACGAGAAGAAAGAGAGAGATGACGGGAAGAAAGACAGGCAGAAGAAGCATGACATGTGAGGGAAATGGATGCAAGATGAAAAGAAAAAGAGATAGATGAATCACGACATGCGAGGGAAATGGAAGCAAGATGAGAAGAATAAGAGAAGGAAGAGGCAAGACATGCGAGGGAGTCGGAGCTGTTGAATGCTCGTACACGGTCAGCAACGCAGACAAAGGCAATCCCTGCTATGCACAATCCCATGTTTAATGTGGCGAATGCCCAGAGGTTAATTCCAAAGTTCACAGAAGAGGCTCCAGACAAGTTCTTCAATTATTTTGAAATGGTCGCATCGACGATGGAATGATTAGAAGAAAAATGGTCTTTGTTATTGCAGAGTGTATTGATTGGGAAAGGTCGTAGCGCTTACCAGTCCTTATCTCAGGACCAGAGGAAGGAGTATCAGGAAGTCAAGAGGACCATGCTGCAAGTGTATCAGATGGCCCCTGAATATTATAATGAAAGGTTCCGAGGTTTGAGGAAGGACAAGAAAATGATTTTTCTGGATTACACTTATAAGGTACGACAATGTTTTAAGAGATGGACAAAGGCTGCTAACTTGAGGTAGATGGCTGATTTAGAAGAATTGATAGTACTAGAACAGTATCTATGAGAAATTCCTGAACATCTTCGAATGTACATGAGAGAGAAAGAGATGAAGAAACTTAATAAAGCCGCTTCGCTGAGTGAGGATCATAATATTATCAGTCGTAAACCCCCCTCGGGTATGAAGTTATAACCGTCGATCCGACCAAGTGTCAAGTATTCGCCGAACCATGGAAACCAGTTCAGTAACAACTATGTGAACAAGGACAATAGCCACAGCAGAAGTAGCACTTGGACTGTTCTTGAGCAGAATGTGATAGTACCACAGCAACAATCGTCGAATCCTCCTCCTTCAAGTATTGTGAAAGACGCGCAAATCTTTAATATTGTCTGTTTTAAGTGTGACAAGAGAGGCCATATCAGTAAGGAATGTTAGTCGAATCAACCGAAGGTAATCACCCAAGTGATTAAGGATAATTCGACTTCACAGAATGCAAAGACGAAGAAACAAATGGGAAAGAACAAAGTGGAAAATAGACCAGCCAACGTTTACATCAAAACAGGACAAACCCAGTATGGATACCTTTAAACCATATATTTATGAAGGTATGTTAGCAGCAATAGACGGGAGTGAGCGAATTCCAGTCAAGATATTGCACGACACAGGTCGCATCCATATTGTGGTGATACGAGGAGTATACCCGTTGGTGGAACAGTCTCTCACAGGAGACTCGGTTATTTTGAAGGGAATAGGAGGTAAAGTGGTTACCCCTATTTGTCGTTTGAAACTATTATGTGAGTTAGTGACAGGTAATTTTGACTTTGTGGTAAAGGAATCATAGGCTATCAAAGGAGTAGACATCCTGCTGGGTAATGAGGTTGGTGGAGCACCGTTTGCGCCTTGTCCCATTGTAACGGAGGAACCATTAAAGTATAGTCAAATGACTGATCTCAAGAAGGACTACCTGTATCTGTTTCCTAGTTGTGTGACAACTAGGAGTATAATGAAGAAAGTGGCAGCTGAAGAAGAAAAAGAAATCGAAGGTGGATGAACTTGAAGGATTTGTTATCCGAAGAAGAGAATTCCCTTGATGGCACGCAAGAGGAGAACTCCTGAGTAAGCCCGAGCAAAGAGGAATGACAGTCGAGTGGACAAGAAGACAAAGAAGAAATGGACCTGGAAGAAATAGAAAACTCAGGGTTAGAAGTAAGACAAGTGAGTAGCAAACGGCTGATAGGATTGCAAGGGAAGGATGCAATGTTAACAAAGTTATTGTACCCTGTGGTGGACGAGACACAGGCACATCAGTTTCCGACCCTTATTATCTTAAAGATGAGTTCCTTTTGAGGAAGCATAGAACCGCCAATATCCCTGGGAATGCCGAATGGGGGATATACTGTCAGATTTTGATTCCTGCACTGTTGAGAAGACAGGTGATCACTGTAGCACACAAGATAGGACATATGGGGATAAGGAAGACGACGTAGAAAATTATGAAACACCTTTTCTAGCCTGACATGTGCAAGGACGTAAGCCAGTTTTGTCGTGCATGTCACGTTTGTCAGACGGCTAAAAAACATAATAAGTGCATCAAGGAAGCTCCCTTACGCCCGATGGAAGTACGAGGAGAACCCTTAAGCAAAAGACCAAAGAAAATGTTGGCAGGAAAACGGAAAGATCAGGAGGAAACAGAAGGAGAAAATGTCAAGGATTTGAGGCAAAGGATCGGCGAATTAAAGAAATTTTCCCTAGAAGGTGTGAAAATGAGACAAGGATGAACGAAGAAAAGGTTTGACATGAAGAGTACGAACAGATAGTTTGAAGTAAGACGGCAGACATTGATTTATTCACCAGTAAGGAGATTCCTTCTCGCTAACAAGTTCCCAGAGCCATTCCGAATTTTGGAGAAGAGCATTGACCGCACCTACGTTATTGAGTTACTAGGAAAAAGGAAAAATCTAAGGAAGACCATATTAACTTCAAAACAGATACTTCAAGCCCTGGATTTCTCCAAGGAATTCCTTATCCAAGTGGATACATCGGATAGTAGGATTGGAGCTCTTATTGCAAGAAGATAAGGAAGGAATTCTTCATCCTGTCTGTTTTATGTCGTTGAAGCACAGTTGAAAAGGAACTGCTAGCGTTAGTTACAGCGATAAGGAAGGTTGGAATTTACGTAAATCAACCCCAGAAGGAGATAACATTGTACTTAGATCACAATCCTTTAACTTTTGTTAATCAGGTGATAAATAATAATCAAAGGTTAACTAGTTGGTCATTATGTTTGGAATCGTATTGTATTAATGTAGATCATATATCAGGTAAAGATAACGTGGTTGCAGATTATTTATCTTGGGCTGAATCTATGGATTTAGGCCCGGAATAAATAATCTTTTTTGGGGGAATTATCTTATGAAGCTGGTCCAGTGAAGAGTAAATAATTTATTTATGTATTTTATTTATATATTTCATATGTGTATTTGAGGTGAAAACCCAGCTTTTAAGATGAGTTCCTCTCATGTAGATATAAGTTTGGTATGTAAATTACGTAAGACTTTCGTCATTAATTTCATTGTATTTTTCATTCAAGTCAGTATATGTAAATTTATGTTATTTTTAAGACATAACTTTTTATTTCACATATTTCATTGCGAAGTTTTATGTAACTGTTTATGAGCGTTATATGATCCATACGAGATATGAACAAGGGCTTATGTAAAAAAAAATTATATTTTTATGAGGTATATATATATATATATATATATATATATATATACGTATATATATATATATATATATATATATATATATATATATATATATATATATATATATATATATATATATATATACCTATATACATATATATACATATATGTGTGTACAGTATATGTGTGCGCGTAATTTATGAATATATACATATAGTCCATCCTCCTTATCCACGGATTAGCTAATCATAGATCCTTTCATACACAGTTGACCATTTGTAACAATTTAGAAAATTTTTCATGTAAATTCAATTATACACTGACAAAAAAGGAAAATAATTAGATAATTGGAAAAGGGAATAAAGCAGATTTCCAAGGCCGGGATTACTATCCATTTCCCCAGAGTCAAAGCAAAGTCCCCTCCCCAATTATGAGACTTCTGATTGAAAAGGTTAAGAAATTGTTCTTTAGATTTCTTAATCAAAAACAAATGATAGTGAGTAGAGTTGAATGACTTTTTTTTATTTAGAAATGACAACGTTTTTCACCATGGATAGGTTTCGTGTTTTCTTCAACGGATTTAGGTGCGACAAGGTGGAGGTCGACCCAGCTCAAAATATATTTTTTGAATTTATTTGCACATGAACCTACATGGTTGTTATGTCTGAAAATACTTTAAAGAATACTTAGAACTAGAGACTTGCCGATACAACTTTGGAGGCATATACCGATATCGATACCGATGACAATTTTTTTTTCAAGACTTATACCGATACCGATACTGATACCAGACTAATAACCTATATCGATACCTATACCAGGAGATACTACGATACTTAATAAATTCTTTCTAAAGACTACAATAACAGTATAATATTGATTTGATAACTGACTTTTCAATCTGTTTACTGTGTGCAATGCAATGTGGGAGGCATCATTAGGGGTACTCAGTAAACAATACATGCCAAGCACTTTGTGGTATCTACTGTATTCGACATAAAACAGTACTTTAAAGATTTTTTTTCTTTGTTTGTTTGAAACATCTTAATCTGTGGCTCTGTCCATGACAATGAAACAATTTGGTCATAAATCTAAGGCCTTGCCCTATATGGTTTTTTTGTTACTGAATATCATAACATTAGTTCAACGAGATCATTAAAGTAGAGAAGATAGCTGTTCATAAATAGAGTTCGAGTAATGAATTATTTGCATTTGAGAATTTAGTCTTTGCGCGAGGAGCTAAAATGGTAGCTTTGGCAGTGAAAAAATATATATAATAGGTTTCTATTATCTACACTCAATCTCAGCAAATTTTTCCATAATAGTGTTATATACTACACATCACCCTTTGTCTTCAGTTAACGTTTAGGTACAGTTATCTGCAGGAATTCTCGTGCACATCAAGGTGGGAGAGAAGTAGAAATTTAGAATGTATACCAAAATTCATATAGTGATTGAACAAGGAATCACCAGTAATACTAAACTTCTTTGTTTAGCAAAATCCATATTTCAGTTAATGAAATGTTAACTATTCTATTCAAAACCCAAAGTTAGTCCCGTTCAGTGGTAGGACTCCATTAGCATGAGGCTAGCGATATCATTTTTGCTAGAATGCATTACAATCAAGTGTCAGTTGGTTCGAAAAAAGGCAAAACTGGCAACTCCGCTTCCAACCTCCACCAACCCCCTCCCACCCTCCATATTACGAAACTAGCAAAAGTGCAATATTCTCAAATTATCTGGAAGAAAAAGTTTCTAGTCTTGATTTGAAACTATACTACTTCAACAATAGTCTTACTTGTATATACATTAGGAGAATAAGATTATACGCAATTGTTCTAAAATATAATAATTAGGAAAAAGAAAAAGCAAAAACATCGCAAGACTATTTCACATTTCTATGCTCCGTCTTCTTCACCTTGTTGTTTTGCCATGCAATGTCATAATTGTTGGAAACAAGTTTAATCTCAACACAAGGAAATCTTTGACGTTCGAATAACCCAAAGTATCAACATCGGAGTATGAGCGATTTGAGCTAATTTTTTGATTGGCCGATGCAAATACGAGATAATCATAGTGGAGGCCAATACCGATACCGATACCGATAATGGTGTCATGACGGTGTTCGATACCGATACCGATACTCATAAGAAAGGCCTTCAGTACCATACCGATACATTCGGAACATCTCTTCTAAAAACCTCTGAAAATTTAAATAACACCTATTTACATTTTACACATTTATTATGAACAGTTTCAAAAATAAGTAAACAAAAAAGGACTTTATAAAGAAATTTACAAAAAAATACAAATATACATATATCATATACAAATTTAGGAGAAAATTTCTGAGAAAATAAGGACCAATTTGTGATGGCCCAAAATCGGTTCTGAAATGAGAAAATCATTTAAGTTTTTTTTTTTTTTGCTAAAAAAAGTTCTGAAATTTTCACAAATATCTTGGGGATAGTAAATGAATTATGAACTGGGTGAAATCTATAGAAAAAATTAAGTCTTATTATCGTAGACTGGAGTTATATAAAAACAGGAACTAAAATGATATCTAATGTACCCTAAGAGATCAAATCTAAAGGTCATTTTTTGATATTTGAGTTTCACATAGAAAATATTTGATAAAAATCATTGCATCTATTATTAAAATTTATATTTCTGTGTAAAACATGGCAAAATATCATATTATGGAGAACAAGAATACATAGAGATATATCAACAAAATGGCCACAGACGTCAAACTCTCACATGACCAAACCTGATAACTTTTATGGTGGTTTGCTTGATGTCTACACAATATTTCAAAATTATGATATTAAAATTCTGACCAGAAGAAAAAAAATTGTAAATGAAATAATGCTAAAAAAAGGCGAAAAAATAATATCTTACGTAAAAATTGGTTCATATGGATATTGCAGATATAAATATTATTGTATTCGTGCAAACTAGTAAGAAAATTAATTTCCTTTCATTTATAACTAATTTACATTATAACCAAAAAAAAATATGGTGAAATTGAAATAGTTACTAAAAAAAAATAAACAGGCATTATATTATGTAAGAATCTTATTACATGCATGTTTCAAGATAAATATAATTGTATTTAGGCAAGCAATTAGTATAAAAAGATAATTGCATGTTGTAACTTACGAGGATCAAACACAATTTGGAAACAAGACAGTTTGGTGCTCTAGGTAAACTGGCTTCTGGCATCACATACAAGCTGTTTGTCTTGTGATCACCCTTGGCAGGGCAGGTTTGGAATCTAATCCGTTTCGAAAGCTTAATGTGGCCACAGGGGAGAGGAGGTCGATTCTCCCGTTCAACCAAATTGAATGTGTCCCCCATCAGCAGATGCAGTGGCTTGGACGAGTGGATTGATGTGTAAAGCCTGTAGCTTACCAAAGGAGTATATAAATCAAAGGTGACATCCTTGGCATCGGCATGGCGAAGGGTATGCCAAAATAAAGAATATAGAAATTCACCATAATGGTATTCAATAACCCATAAAAGAGACAGTAGCCAACGTCGTGTCTTACGAACATAATTTGACATGGCACACAACTGGTCAAGTGTGTAGTAAAGGATCTGAATTTTAGTCTTCCGTTTCTCCAACTCGGGTGGATCATGATACAGGGAACCCTACAGCATCACCTTCTTAGTCCTTCTAACTTGCTGACACTGAAGAGTCAAATTGTATTCCCAAATGAACACGACCACGAGGTCCTTTAAGGTTAGCACTTTCGATTTTACTACCAAGCTATTTTTAACATGCCAATTGCTTGCTCTGCCGTCGCTATTCTCAACTTAAATTCTGTAACTACTATCGTTTCCAGAGGCCGTGTAATAGTGTTTTTCCCAAATATCTAACAAATCGGCTTATGAATTTCCATGAAACTACAGCAATGAATGTTTCAAACATTGGCTTAATTTTTGGTGGTACAATGAATTGACAGATGTGCTTAATTAACCCGTTTACTCTTAGAAAAAAAGAGGAACTTCTTCCCTTCCTTCAGAGCGTTTCGAAGAAGTGGTACTTAATCACGTAACTGTGACGCAGAGGTTCCCCCAACCCTCCTTCGGTGTTTACACCTATGGCTATCCTAGTACTCCCCCTCCCCCCCTTCCTTCTTGCCTTCTTTCCTTCATTCCCATTGTTATTAGGCTACCGAGTAAATCCCTGTTAGGAAAGACTGTGTACTGCACATATAAAATGAGCCGGAAGAGCAATAAAATGTTTTATGGTGGTAGATAATGATTAGATGGTTAACACAAATTATCGAACATAATAGAAGAGGTTTAAAACAGGGGTGTGGAATCGCACTGAGAGATATTCTACTCGGACTCCTACAAATTTTAGATTTGCGACTAAAAAATAGAATAAAATAAAAAAATAAAATGAAAACATTAGTAGAAATAGAAAACAATTTTTTTCCTTGAGAGAGTTGTATATTTGGAATGATGTTATTGGGGCAAGACTGGAGCAGGATTCAGAAATAATTTCACCGACTTCGACTCCTACCTCAGAGCCCTTTTAGTACATCCAAGGTAATCATCGGCAGAAGTTGTAGTAGTAGCTCTGAACTATTTCATATAGATTCGACTTTAGTCATGGCAAATATGTTGCTTTGTTCTCGCCATTGCAAAACTACAATTGCGCTGAAACTCTTCACCATTTACAACAGAGAGAAAGAAAGAAACCGCCTGAAAATTAGTATAAATAGGTAAGAAAAGTATGACTTTAATAAGTACATGATATATTGCAATATACTGCTAGCCATATATATATATATATATATATATATATATATATATATATATATATATATATATATATGTATATATATATATATATATATATATATATATATATATATACATATATATATATATATATATATATATATATATATATATATATATATATATATATATATGTGTGTGTGTGTGTGTGTGATTTCAAAATTTATCAAATGGCTGATGTCAATGCCCTTATATGAAACATCTTTTAGACGTCTACCTTCTAAGGAATTCAAGCTACTCTCTCTGGTGAATTTGATATGATAAATTATATCAAACAATGCTCTGTCATTTTCTTCCTGGCAATTGATGTATCGAGTAACCTGTGTTGTATGGAAGAATGAGTCCTACGGCTTAACCTAAAGAAAACTATATTTCTATTGCTTTACCAACACTCGCTTTAAGTGCGAAGTGTAGGGTTAGCATGGCTTCTTTCGTCTCCTGTCATAAGTCTCATTCTTGATCTTCAATGTAAGTGAGTGGGTAAGATATAAAAGGTTGGTCTTGTGTTTAGGTAAAGTCTAAAGTCACGAATCACATTACCAGGTATGCTGAACTTTTACTGACAAAGAATTTCGTATTGCTTGGGGTAGGTCATATGACAATTATCTATGGAGTTAAACAGGCGTTTAACAATTCGGGGGATGGGAGGTACAGGGGAAGAAACGTTATAACAACGTCACTGAGGGACGTCATCACTTTTGCGAATGTGTGGGTGGCTAAGACTGGCTTTAGCCTCATTTTCCTAAGTAAAAAAGTTAATGAAACGTAATTGGCAATGCACAGTATTTCCCAAAATTAAGCCATTGTATGAAGCGCTCCCTGCTATGATATCATGGAAATCCATCAGTTATTTTAGGAGTTATTTAAAAAAAAAAAAAAAACACTATTACACGGCCTCTGGAAACGTTAGTAGTGATCCATTACTGGTAATGATGGTTTTTAAATATTCAAAAGAGTTTGAGTTGGTTAGTATTACTCCTTCGATAAGACACTTCGTCCGATCACCTCTCTGAAACAACATAACATTGGTCTTTTTCTGGTGGATCACCAATCCAAAATTCCTTCCCTCCATTAGTAACCTATCAATCATTTCTTGCATGTCAGCCATTGTAGAGGCAATTAGAATTATATCCTCCGCGCAATCAAGATCACTTAATATTTGGTTCCCTTGCCCTTGAATGTCATTATTCTTTCCTTGCATTACCTTGTTCATAACGTAATCAATCACCATAATAAACAGTAGAGGGGATAGTATTCCACCTTGTAGTACTCCAGTCTTCACTTCAAACATGAAAATGTTTGTGCTAGCATGATAACACAGCATGGTCTATTAACAGTGTAGGGAAGAGCAAGTGATAAGATAAAAAATCAAAACCATTACAGTGTATGATCGTGTATGGAACATGTATGGCTCTCATGTATGTCATTTCTAGGTGGGGGGAGCCATGTACCCCACGTGTTTCATTCATGCTTGTACACTGTATCTATTTTGATTTTTTATCTTATCACTCGCTCTTCCCTGCACTGTTGATAGACCATTCTGTGTTATCATACTAGCACAAGCTTTAATACTCATGTTTGAGTTTTTGTGACGTTCTTCCTCGGAAGTCGTTGCATAAAAACTCAATGATTGTCTAATAAAGTTTAGTTGCATTCACCTCGCCTCTCAGTTATCCCCTAACTGCTGGCTCGCACATTAGTAATAATAATAATAATAATAATAATAATAATAATAATAATAATGATAATAATGATAATAATAATAATAATACACCCCATATACCCATACACCCCTAATACACACTCATACACCCCTAATACACATAATACACCCCTAATTATCAGTAAACTGAGAAAATAATAATAATAATAATAATAATAATAATAATAATAATAATAATAATAATAATAATAATAATCTAAGGATTTTCTTAGACTGAATTTACGAATTTATAAAATTTAAAAATTAACCAAAGTAATATTTTAGTCTACATTACTTCCCTTTGGATCATATGAAAAAAGGAATGCTGAAATGAAGATGCAGTATGGTTAGAGGGTACAAATTTTCTCAATATGATTCCTATCCTTACTTAGAATGTAAATAAAAACTTCGGAATACTTACCAAGAACTGGTCTTGAAGGAATAATTTCAAGTTTTCTGCCTTATCAGGAATTTTCTTTTGAGCCTACCTGCAATTTCATTATTTCACATTTTGTTTTCAAGAGACTCAAAATACCTTACCACTCCCTTCCTCTTGTCGCCGTGTAACTTGTCTTAAGTTTCCATCCATTAGCTAAATTAATTTCAAACTTCTTAACTTTTTTTTTAAATAATAATAATTCTTCCTTTACGCCCAATCACCGTCTGATATCACACGTATATACATACATATATATATATATATATATATATATATATATATATATATATATATATATGTATGTATATATATATATATATATATATATATATATATATATATATATGTACATATATATATATATATATATATATATATATATATATATATATATATATATATATATATGACATAAGAAGTAGAATACTTTACATGAATATTTTTCTTTTTTACTCCCTTGTTTCTAATTTAAAAAAAGGGGGGACGGTTCTAGTCATATGTGGATAGGGAAAACCTAATTGTTATAAAAGAAATAGACATGACATGACAGATAATAGATGGACTCCAAGAATAACAGAATGGGTCCCTAGAGATTGCAAAAGAAGCAGGAGAAGGAAAAGAAGACCATGTATTGACGAAATAAGGAAAAATGCCGTTATAAAATGGCATAGAAAGACCATAAATAGACGAGAGTGGAAAGACATGTCTGCGGCCTTTGTCCTGCACTGGACTAGTAATGGTTGATGATGATGATGATGAATTAACATAAATATGACTGTTAACGTCAGATGTAAGCTTAGTTTATTATTGTTATATCAAGTGAGAAAAGGAAATAAGGGAAAAAAATAAACCGAGAGACAATTAATTAACAATTGAAATATTTTAAGAACAGTAACAACATTAAAATATGTCTTTCATATATAAACCAAACAAACTTGAAGGAAAAACAAGATAGAATAGCGTTCCGGGGTGAACCATTAACCAAGAGAGAACTCTACTACAAGACAGTGGAAGACCATGGTACAGAGATTATGGCACTACTCAATAATAGAGATCAATAATTTGATTTTGGAGTGTCCCCCTAGAAGAGCTACTTACCAAAGCTAAAGGAACGAATGGAAATTCTATTATATAAATAGGAACGAAAACAGTGAGGGTTACCTCATGCCTCCCATTCCCTTTTCCTGTCATAGCCTTAGCTGCACCACTGTGTTTAAACGACACTTGATCTCTAACAACACCGTTACTTAAGCTCAAAGCTGAATAACACAATATAAGTTAGTTCTCCCTGTAATAATAATACTCAAACAAAATATTTTAGGTGAGTCATAGAAAATGAATTTAGAGGAGGAACCTTTATAATTCTCTCTTATGTGAGAGAATGTTATTATTATTATTATTATTATTATTATTATTATTATTATTATTATTATTATTATTATTATTATTATTATTATTATTATTATTATTACTACTAATGTTATCAAAACATAAGCCCTAGTTGGAAAAGCAGGATGCTATATGTCAAAGGGCTCCAACAGGAAAAACTAGCCCAGTGAGGGAAAGGAGCTAGGAAAAAAATAAACTATACGGGAATGATAAACAATCTAAAGAAAAAAAATTATAACAGTAACAACATTAAATTAGATCCATCATATATAAATTATAAAAACTTTAAAAAAGCAAGAGGAAGAGAAATAAGACAGAACAGTGTGCCTGAGTGTACCCTCAAGCATGATAACTCTAATCCAAGACAGTGGAAGGTCATGGTACAGAGGCTATGACACTACCTAAGAATAGAGAATAATGCTTTGATTTTGGAGTGTCCTTCTAGAAGAGCTAAAGCAGCCACTGAACAATTACATCACAGTAGTTAACCCCTTGAAGGAAGAATTGTTTGGTAATCTCAGTGTTGTCATGTGTATGGGGACAGAGGAGAATAGGCAAAGAAGAGGCTAGACTATTATGTGTATGTGTAGGCAAAGACAAAATGGACAGTAATCATAGAGAGAGAGAGGGGGGGGGGGAAATTCAATGTAGTACTGTCTGGCCAGTCAAAGCACCCGATAACTCTCTAGAGTTAGTATCTCAACGGATGGCTGGTTCCCTGGCCAACTTACTACCTACAAGTGTTTTATATTCATTAACAAGCATACATTTTCAGTTTCAATCCTATATTACCATTTGTCTTGCCATGTTTACTGCTTTATCAAATTTAGAAAGGACTTTGTATCCTCAGATGCGGACTAGGAATCATTTCTTAATCGTTGCTACTTCAGGTTTCAGTCTGATCCCCCTAAATAACATTCATATTTTCGTAATTTTAACTTTGATATGGCTCGACGTGGACACCACGCCGTTTACAATTTTTCAAAAAGTTATTTTTTTTTCTATTATCAAAAAACGGAAACATGTCAAGCGTGAGCCAAGAAAAAAATATTGGATAACACATTCAACAAATACTTTTAACTAAAAGAGTAGGGCTATCTTATGGATTTATTAAATCACGTAAAACTAAAGCTGTTACTTACATATCATAAAGTCATATTGCAAAATACTGGTAAGTTTAGCCTTATTCATGAGACAACCTGAACAAAATCATGCAATTTAAAGTTAAGGGTTTATTGCCCATCTTATAAAGTGAAGCTCTACCTTAAAGTCTTTGCTTCTCCTGCTTTCAAATTTGTAAGATCTCTAGTGAATTCTTTCGATTATTCTTTACAAAATATTAGTTTTCATTTATGGTTGATTTATCTTCATACTCAATATAAACTTTTAGAAGGTAGAGTAAAAGACAATAAGAATTAGATAAATCCGATGAATTATCTGAATGTTAGGAAAGTTTTCTTTGACCTTGATTATGGTATTGGTAGGATTCATTAACATTAATTGCAAAACACATTTTGTAAATCATTTTCCCAATCAAGATAATCTTAAGATGAGATGAAAGACCAAATATTGAGCTACCATAGTGATAAAAGTTATGTGCATTAGACAGAACACAGCAAACAAATCATTCAGAGAAAGATTTCACGACATTTGAATTTTTCTATCATTCACACATACCTTTCGACTAACTGCTTCTTTCGTCTCAGTTTTCAATAATGTGTGTGTGTATATGTGTGTGTTTGTGTGAGTATGTATATTGGTGTAAGTGCGTGCGTCCTAGCTCGAATATGTTTGAAAACTCACTCATTTCCATAATTAGTTGTATGGAGAATCATAAATTCCTAAGCACATATGATGAGTCAAGACATAACAGGTGACATTGGGGTGATTCCGAGAAAATTTCAAATTTATCCCTTGGCTTCATTTGGACACAATTGCGACTCAATAATTTAGTAACTTTTAAATAAGGCATTATTAAGGTCCTACGTGACAACAGAATCTAGGAAGAAAATAACACTCACATAGAATACTTATGTATCCTTTTTCTCACATTTTCCTGTGAGAACTATGTTAAATAAATAACAACCACAATAATCATATGCAAAACATGTGATAGGTGTTGCTACAACATCAGTTAGGCAGATTTGTTCGTCCATCGTACTGATGACCTAAATGCCTGTTTCATCATTGCATAAGTAGGTTGGTCAAATCTGTTTTTCATCATCATCATCTCCTCCAACGCCTATTGACGCAAAGGGCTTCAGTTAGATTTCGCCAGTCGTCTCTATCTTGAGCTATTAAATCAATACCTCTCCATTCATCATCTCCTACTTTATGCTTCATAGTCCTCTGGTATTTAGGCCTGGGTCTTCCAACTCTTCTAGTGCCTCGTGAAGCCGTAGTGACTTGTGGGGCCACCGTTTTTATTGGTAAGATGTTAGCTAAAATTTCAATGTTTTTTTTTTTCTTTTTTTTTTAAATTGAATGATCTCATCAAATAAGTCTATTTCTTTAAGAATGAGTGACTTAGCTCGAGAGTGGTTCCCAAACTTTTCAGGTTGTTACCCAATTTAACCTGCCAAATTATGCATGTTACCCATTTCACAAAATTGATATATATGGCTAAATTAAAATACTGGAGATATTTTCTTTTATCTATTGCATTTGAACATTGTTTATCTCTAGTGAATATTGCCAAAGATTTTGAGAACATCAGAAACTGTTTGCTGTATGATTGAAAGGGCAGCTTGGCATCGTTTGCAATATTCAAACAAATCCTATTTAATGTTTTCATTACTAGCACACTTAAGAACCTCTTCTCACTAAGATACGTTGTTGAGGATGATACCAACAACTTCAAGCAAGGCCAAAAGATACTACAGGTCTATCTATTTGGGTGTAGTCACCTCCCACTTGGGGCAACTACGCAGGCAATGATATTGCCTGATTGGTAACGTCTCTGCTTGGTGTTTGCAGATGGAGGTTGGAGTCCGTTCAGATTCGTTAGTTCCTTTAGTATCTACAATCTCACCATCCTTGTAAGCTTAGGTTGAGGGAGCCTGTAGGTCTATCTGCTGAGTCATCAGCAGTTATTGCCTGGCCCTCCTTGGCCGTAGCTTGGGTGGAGAGGGGGCTTGGACGCTGATCATATAATATGTGGTCAGTCTTCAGGGCATTGTCCTGCTTGCTAGGGCAATGTCACTGTTCCTTGCCTTTGACATTCATGAGAGGATTTTAAACTGCTCCAGATATCCAGGTCCTGGGAAGCAAACTCTTTCAGTGTATACTTGACTGTCACCGGCTAATGATAAAGTAAACATCTCCATTTTCTCTTGTGAACTAAGGTAGACCTAAGAATTCTCCAATAACTATCAAGTATAGACAGTATAACGATGTATAATGCCATATTGCTTGCGTTAATGGGTGTAAATATGGGTATTCGGAAATTAAGAAGGGAAAAGGTGTAATTCTCCAAAACCGAGAAATTACAAAATGAGTGGCCAAGGTTATGTACATGTAAGTTATCAAAAGATGTGGTAGATACATCTAAGGTTTTTAGCGATCATTTTGAACCAGATGCATATGAAAGAAGTTTGTACCACATGCTGTTGAAAATATGGCAACTTCCAAAACAAAGAGTTGCAAGGCTTGGTCAATACCAACACTTGATGAACCTGTCCAGAGGGCTTCTTTTAACTGTGTAAAAATAATGAAACATGTTTCCCAAAGGCACGATTGATGGGCTTTACCTACTATATTTGTGTAACAGTATTATCCTGTTTGTATTCTACAGCTATTGTTTTCTCCCCACATGCCTTTCAAGGAGGTAAACCCCGTCAATCCTGCCTTTGAAAACCGTGTTTCAGTACTTTTACACAGTTAAAAGAAGCCCTCAGGACAGGTTCATTAAGTTGGATAAATAGGCTGAAGGCTATAAACTACTCATACACCCTGACGAAATACAACAGTATCGTGAATAAGAATTATAACAAGAATCCAAAATATCAGTTATTAACAAATAAAACAGGTTACAGAAAAGGTAGAGTAAGCGACGCCAGAGAGACTAGGAAAGGAAGTTACTTGAGGTAAAGGAGGAGGGTCAAGACAGAGGGAGGGAAGGAGAGGGAAGGGACAGGGGAGTGTAGGTATTCAAATTGCTTTGCCTACTTACTCGATTCACTTGACTTGAGCTTTATTATTACAAGAGTAAACACCTTAATTAACGGAATTTAAAAAATCCATTACCGTTTCAAAAATTAGGGGGAGGTCTGTAGAGTGCTGTGTCAAAGTACCATTCTGATCAAGTTATTAGTATGAGAGATATTAAAGATAATCACACTATTTTTTTGCCAGAAATGCATAGTAGATTCCTTCTTTTAAACAATCCTTGAAAATAGGGTATAGGTAATGCTCATGCAATGTTCATAAACAAATGTCCCAGTTCTATTGTAAGAACCTGTTAAGATACTACCGCTATAGATATATTAGGTCGTTTGACTGGTGACATAGTATTAAAATGGATCCATATCTGGTTATGGCTCAGTTTCCATTTGACTAAACATTACACAGAATAGTCTGGCCTATTTATTACATATTCTCTTCTTCCCTCTTCCCTCTTTCCTCATACATCTGACAATACTAAGGCAACCAAAAATTCTTCTTCACTCAATGGGTTAACTATTATACTGTAATTGTTCAATGGGTGCTTTCCGCTCGGTAAGAGTAGAAAACACTCTTTAGCTATGGTAAGCAGCTCTTCTAGGAGAAGGACACTCCAGAATCAAACATTGTTCTCTAGTCTGGGGCAGTGCCATAGCCTATGTACTATGGTCTATCGCTGTCTTGAGTTAGAGTTCTTTTGCTTGAGGGCACACTCAAGCACACTATTCTATCTGTTTCCTTATTTCCATTCCTCATTGAGCTATTTACCCTGTGGAAGCAATTGGACTTACGGCATCCTGACTTCCCAACAAGTATTGTACTTTAGCTAATAATAATAATAATAATAATAATAATAAATTTAATAATAACAATACCTCGAAAGTAGACCATCTTTCAAGCAGGTTTCATTGAAGATTACAGTTGCCTCGGTGGCAAGGATTTTGTAGTTGAGCTTTTCAATTGCTCCAATTTTCCTTATCTCAGCAGTAGTGCATGCTGCCAGTAGCTGCGCTTTATTTGGTCATCGGTAGGTAGGGGAGCAAAATACATAGAAAAAAAATAAGATTTTGCTAAAATTTTTTCTTGAAGTACACTTGTCAAATACAGGATACTAAATAGTCGGCTGCAAATGGGTTTCGAGCGGTTGCTAGGTGATTCTCTCATCTTTAGGCTAGAAGTGGAACGATGTTAGCAGGCCGATGTAGTAATCAACTCAGACACTGGTCGTTGATTGATCCCTGTGAGCGAAGGTGGTACTAAATCTTGAACAGAGCAGCTCTCCCATTGGCTGAAGCACTCACCGGGAGAGGATCCATCACAGTCAGGCTGCTGCTACACTCACGGTGATTGGCCAAGATGTTCCCTATGCACAGTGATATTATGATAAAAGTTTCCCCAAACTTATGCCTATTTTTGGGTTTTTTTCATATACGGCAATTCACCATGCTGACGCTAAACAAAGACAGTAACAGGAAGAATGGAAAGCCCACCTTTAAAAAAACCTGTATCCTCCCAGTGCCTGATTGGCGCCATCTATTGCCAACTTGCCCAGCTAGTTTACTAAAATAAAAATCTGCAGATTTCATCATTTCGGAGGGTTCAAATGTTAGTTTAATAGTAATCCAATAATTGATCTATTATTATTTATCTAATGATTTTTCATATATTTGTATTGAATCATATTGATCCTTAGAATACTTACTCTAATTTACACTTACACATTATAGCTTGTTTCGTGTCTATTTATTTTCTCATAAGCAGAAGACCCTCTTCTTCCACATAAAACGATGAGTTAATACAAAATTCAATATGTACATGTAATATTTATAAATGTTATTAAACACCCGACTGCATATATCACCTTTAGAATATGGCAAATCTTAAGACTTTACACACATTTACAAAATGTGAATTAAGGCTAGGCTGTATATTTAATATATATATATATATATATATATATATATATATATATATATATATATTTACATATATATTATATATATATATATATATATATATATATATATATACACACACACACATATATATATATATATATATATATATATACACACACATATATATATATATATATATATATATATATATATATATATATATATATATATATATATACATACAGTATATATAAAATATTGCAAATACTACTTACAGAAGATATGAAAGACCCACATCGGAAATAGAACCTGTGCCTAAAACAAAATTAGGATGTGTGTCATTTAGTATTGTATTAAGCTTGTTAAGAGATATTTTACTCATACCATATAGGGATATGGTCAGACAAAATTTTCTGCTCTCTTCTATACTTAGTATGATTTTTTTCCCAGAGGTGTGTTTGTGCCTACAGTATTAAAACAAAGGCTTCTCGAATTGGTCTTAGCCTCTATTAGACCTTCTTTAGAATGGCTTCTCGAATTGGTCTTAGCCTCTATTAGACCTTCTTTAGAATGTATAATCTCTGACTTTAAAAAAGACACATGTACTGCAAGTTATAATCGTATACCTTACCTTAACTTAGTATCGATAAATGCACGAAAAAAAAATATGCCAATTAATGATAGCTTATTCTTAAGGGGCAATATACACAACCCCAGCAACCCATTTTACATATGACAATGGGATTGCTCTGATTGTTTTGTAGACTGAAATAAATATACCAGCACCATCTGTTACCAACGCGTCCTACTAAAACGGACAAATGCTCACAATATTCCACAAGAGTTTCCGATATTCCCTTTACTGTCTTTGCGCAGTAAGGTAGACAAATCTCTGCCTATGTGGGGGATTTGGGGGGAAGTGAGCAGATCTTGTATCTCTTGGCCTTGACTCCAAGGCTTTTTTTGGACAGAGTTGGCGAATCAGGTAGTCGCCAAATCAAAAAAGAATCTACATTCTAGTTTTGGCACTCAATGTACAAGGTTTCGTTGGGATGCTTAGTGATCTACTACTCTTTTTCAGGGAAACCATCATGAATGAACTCCACAGGTACAGAGAAGGGATAAAAGGGCACACTCTGGAGAGTAGTGATGTATGCTTGTTTCAAACCCTTTCAAATGATCGCGGGTTTAAGTGACCCAGTATCAGGAATATTCTCCCCAACAAACTGGCCAGGTAACGAAATGTTTTCTAGGTTTTCAAAATTCTTAATTTTTCTGTATTTCTTACAGTACCACCAAAAAAAAAATTGAATTACCCCCAGGGGATAATTTACCCTCAATTTTAGGAACTACTGCTGCTAAAGCTAGAGCATCATTATAGTTTACAGAGATAGCTTACGTTTAATTACAGCATTGTGAATGAAAACTGATGATATTTTCTACAGATATTAGTAAAGTAACAGAAACCCCCCTTTTCTTGAGTTAAATATTCTTGGTGTTAAGGCAGCGGGCAGTCCCCAATTCCCCCAAGTTTACCTTTAATTAAACTTTTAGCGCACAAGTGGGAAACTTATGCTATGATACTAGTGTATTTTGGTGATTCAATATAAAAGAAATTAAAATAATCTTGAATCATCATTTAAGAAGGGCACTTATTGTGCTATCATATACAATTAAAATAAAAATCATTCTCAAGAACGGCTCAATTGAGACATTTTCAGATGAAAAAGGGGTCTTTTGAACAGTTCATTCCTGGCATTTTCAAATAAGACAGGGGTCTTTTGAATAGTTCAGTCCAGGCATTTCAGATACGAAAGGGGTCATTTGAATTTGATGCTTAATTAAGAGCCATAAATCTTCATATCTAACATGGTTATACTTTTGTGTATAACAAAATAATGTTGGTCAGTCTTCATCTATTATTATAATTCAACAATTAAATTTTGTAATACAAGATAACATTGTTCTTTTTATATCAATTTATACCTTTGAAACAAAAATAATGCTTAAGAAAGGAAGAATTCTAGTGTTTCAGTTTAAAAGAAGTTAAATCTATTTGACGCTTGTAACCTAGAGTCATACATCCTCAATTAAATGCCAATACTTCTCATGTAATGTTCATATTAAGAGGAACTAAATATTCATATTGAAATGAAAATTAATGCTTAAATAGTGTCTCAATTGTCCATTACCATTAAGCTGTTCACATCAGGCTAATTTATATCAATATCATTACTAGACTATCCATTTTCGTCTTCTTCACTACCCTCAACAATTGAAACACTATTAGGATCAACAGTGTGGCATATGTAGACCATTAAATCATATGATGATATATGAATTACTTACAAGTTTCCATCCGAAAACTGGGTGGTTTGGTACAGTGTTATTCCAAGCTGCATGCCACATTCTGGCCACAAAATTTGTTCTCACAATCTTCTCCTTGACAACAGTTTTGCAAAGGGGGATGCTAATTGTGTCTAATACTTTCTATCTATGGTATGACTTTTCTGCATTCCTTGATCCGTATGCCTTCTAAATAATTTGAATCAATTATGATTAAGTCGATAATTTTTCCATGCACCATACAGAGCACATATATAGTATATAATCACTTTAGTAGCAATGTTATCCACTAGTCCAGTTGCTACTGCAGAGAATGCCTGGATGAGTCTTCTATCATTCTCAAGTATAGTAAATGGACTTTTCTTCCCTTTTCTTATGAAAGCTGCATTGCAGTCATAATCAGTGTATGCATGAAAACCACGGAGTGCAGAGCAACACTCAGGACCTATTCTCGAGGCAATTGCAGAGATGCAAACAAAACGTCCACAGTATGTCCGAGCCCCGAACGTTTGATGGTACTCTATGCAATTGGTGTAATAATATGATCAAAATATCAGCGGTAGTTGCCTTTACAACAATATCACATTTACTGGTATCATAGAATAAGTTTCCTACTTGTACGCCAAAATGCAATTGAATATGAACCAGGGGGGAATGAATTGGGGACTGCAACCCAGCCCTACCTTATTACTAGGAATGTGCAACTTAAGAAAAGAATTTTCCTTGTTACTTTACTAATATATGTGGAAAACACCATCAGACCTTTTGTATGCACCTTTGTAATTAAACTTAAGCTAGCTCTCGGTTTATTACTATCATTAAAATTCAATATGATGTAATATCAGAAGACCATCAACTTGTAGAGTTATAAAATCTAAAATGATAATATTAGTAGAAAAAGAGACGAATAATAGCATACAATGTATCAATATAAGCCAAAAAATAGAGGATTGGTGAAAAATGCTTTAAACATTAAAGCATTGGCATTGATTGAATTGCCAGTAAGGTCATTTCACGGCTTTTCAGACTGAAGAATAAAACCAATGAGATGCTGACTAATATAGTCAATGGAAACTACAAGAATGTGGATGCTTCTACAACTTATTAAGTCAGTTAGTACGTCTTGGTTATCAGATAGTAGTCATTGGCACCACTTATGGTAGTTCCTTACAGTGGAAATTATTGAGGATAGCTTAAAAAAAGTAAGTTCCAGAGGTGGCATAAATCATAATATCTTTTGATTTAAATAGGAAAGAGGAACCACTATTGCAAAAAAGCTTGCCTTCATGGAAAAGATACTGAGAGCCCAATGTCATCCAAAACAGTGAATTGTATTGGATTATCAAAAGATCTATAATATGTGATATTTGTACCATTTGTAGGCAAATTTCTTCCTAGAATTTTTTGTATCTTTAAATATGGATTTTGCATGTACTATTAGGTATTAGGAATCTTGAAGCAATGTTTCATAGCCAATACAAGTCATGAAATGGGGACTTGTCTAAGATCAGCTAATCTATAAAATCATTGTTTTATTTAGGTTAAATTTCTTGAAGGTCATCCTTATAGCTAGAAACAACTCCAGTTACAACCCAAGCACCCACATAAACGTGTAGAAAGCTAAACGGGTAACACATTTTTGGGACTTATCTTTTTTTGGGAAATATGCATGATATACAGTATATGTTAAACTAAGCACAAATGTATAAGAAGTTAAAGGTTTCTAATATTGAGAAGGAAGATAGCATGGAAAATCATGGAGTTGGCTCCAAAAGGTCCCTGTTAATTAACATACAACTTCTGAAACTTCTTGTGTTATCTAAACCTAATCCAAACCGAGGAATTATGTTCATGAAACTGGGAAAAGCTACAAATGTCTAAAGATGATCATCATTATCCTTCTTATATACAGTAGGAGCCACTTTTGTTAGAATGTAACCCAAGTCAACAAACGTTTTACAAATATTATCCTCAGTTACCTACTGAACGGATTTCATAGAATCTTACCGAGTAATTATCGTTGTAAGAACATATAAATCTCAAAATAAGAGGTCAGTTATGCATTTAAGGTTATGATTTAAGCAAACTAAGAATATCATGGGAGGAGTTGAAGACATAGATGCGAACGCCTCATCTATTCCTGAAACTTTGTTGTAGAGCTAGTACATACTTCATTTAGTTCATTTAAAGGCTGTTTTCCTGGTCTTATCGTGCAGGAGAACCCTACTCTCTACAGTACCTACAAAGTCTGTTTTTAGTATATTTTTTTTTTATAGAGTTTTGCATATCACACTGGTGTTTATTGTCAAAACCACATTATCGAAGCACTTAGAGTAAGAAAGTCTTCAGTTTCTTATTGAACAAAGTATCTCAAAATTATCAATTCTTGAATTTGAATTATTTCATTACCATCAGATTGAATATTTACATAGCCGCAGTTTATGACATACTTAGTATCCATGGTCCATATTTTCTGTTAATCTCTTCAATTCCAAATCATAAACTTTACGATTCCTTGAATTCACTATATGATCTTCTGGCTTTTCAACTTAGTACATTTTATCTGTTGTGAATTACATTCCTTGGTGGCGTAATTCCCTGTACATTTCCACGCACTTTATCATCAATCTTGACCTTGCAATATTTTTCAAAATGTCCATACCTTTGACAGTGGTTGCAAGTGATCATGTGGTACCCATCGCGTATATCAAAAGTACCCCATCACAACATAACCTTATCGCCATTTTCATGAATAGCCTTCCGAACTTCAGGATCACATTTCAACAAGTAGTAGGTAGTCCAACCTGCAGCACTTCTTGAATACCAAACTTATATTCAGTTCTACATTTTGAATCTGATCCAGGCTGCGATTCATTTGAATCAAGGCATTTGATAATTCATCTTCATAATTGTATAAATTGCATATCTTTAGTTTAGGTTTCGATTTTCCATTTTTCTTTTTTTTTTTTTCGTTTCGGTAGTAGCAACTATGGTTTAAATCTTTTTTACTACTTCCACTTTGATCTTTTCATCAGCATATTCTACAACATTTCCATTTGAAGTTGACCTCGTATTAAAAACTGGTATTTCTGTAAGTGCATTTTCAACCTCCTTTTACCTGTCAGTGATTGCAGTTGATGCTTTAGTTTATTTAATTATTATAGCTCGTCAAACTTTCTTGGCCACTGTGATGTGACCGGCAAAAACATCATACTTTCCAAATCTTAGATTAAGGTAATCATATTTGCATCAAGAAGTCTATTGAAATAAGTTATATTTCCTGAAATGTAGTGTGTAGCTTTCAACAGACATTTTTAATATATCCTACTATATTTGTTAGTATTATTACTTGCTACGCTAAACAGAATGCTATAATCCCAGGGCTCAAACAGGAAAAAATAGCCCAGTGAGGAAAGGCAACAAGGAAAAATAAAATATTATAAGAACAGTAACATTATAATTAATATATCCTATATAGGCTGTAAAATTTTTAACAAAACAATAGGAAGAGAAATAAGATAGAATAGGGTGCCTGAGTGTACCCTCAAGAAAGAAAACTCTAACCCAAGACAGCGGAAGACTATGGTACAGAGGCTATGGCACTATCCAAGAATAAAGAACAATGGTTTGATATTAGAGTGTCATTCTCCTAGAAGAGCTGCTTACCATAGCTAAAGAGTCTCTTTACCCTTACCAAGAGGAAATTAGCCACTGAACAATTACAGTGCAATAACCCCTTGGGTGATGAAGAATTGTTAGGTAATCTCAGTGTTGTCAGGTGTGTGAGGACAGAGGATTATATGTAAAGAATAGGCCAAACTATTTGGTGTGTGTGTAGGCAAAGGGAAAATGAACCGTAATCAGAGAGAAGAATCCACTGTTGTACTGTCTGGCCAGTCAAAGGACCCCCATAACTCTCTAGCGGTAATATCTTAACAGGTGGCTGGTGCCCTGGTCAATCTACTACCTACCTATTACTAGTTAAAACCCAAGATTCATTACTAAATAAGTAGAGGTGGCATATTTTTTGTCCAGCTGCCATATCTGATTGTAATGATAAGGTCATACTAACCTCCACATTATTTCCCCACCGACAGCTACAATCCTGGGAAAAGTCTGTAAGGGCTCCTTGACAGGCTTTAAGAGTCCTTCGCGGTCCAGAAAGGTCCGTGATTGTCCGGAATATCACCCCGGGCGTTTTTTTCATGTCAAAAACATCTGCGATGAATTTATTCCTGGACGATCATGATTGGTCCTGGATGAGTCCGTTGTGCTTTGATAGCGATGGCTGGATGGTCCTGGGTTGTCCGTAGCACTGCATTGTATTTGCCGTAATTTTTCGGGATAGTCCGGGACATTGAGGCGATTCAAGGGCAAATAAATAAATAGTACGTAATAGGAAATATAGAAATTTTAAATACTAAGCATTTTTCCCAAATTGTATTTGCAATTTTGCATAGACTAAGAAAATGCATGAAAAAAATGCCATCAAATAAAAATAAAATAAATATATTACAAAAAAATACAATGGAAAGTAATACTATATATGTAGAAATCAAATGATGAATAAAGGAATAGTATAAAATAATAAGATACAGATGGTAATATATTACAGTAACTGACAAACGGAGATAATGCAATTGACACAAACACACACATGTACACCTAATAAAAAACTTTACCATAAATAAAAAAAACAGAATACTATTCGTTTCCTTCTTATGGAACCATTT
>NC_090726.1:89379053-89391553 GCF_036898095.1 Palaemon carinicauda | reverse complement strand
GGAGTGCTCTACACGAACGAATAGAACAGACAGATATTCAGAGCATTAGAGATAGAAAATATAATTCCAAGACACACAATTTAGACAACAAACAATAGTCTAAAGGTCAAATAACGGCCATATGACAATCAAACAACTATTCACGAGTTAAAACAAAACTGTTACTATATACTTTAGGAAAACTAAGCACCATACAAACATAGAAACCTGGATATACAATATGCCCAATTCCAAATTATATTTTTAAAGACTGTTATCGTCAATAATTTCCTTTGTAAGAGTGTTTCGGTTAGATAAGAAATCATGATTTGAAGTGTCACTACTGTTTTCAAAGAAAGAAATAAGGCTTATTAACATTAAATTTTAAAGTATCTTCACATGTTATTATGGACATACTATTACTACTGCTAAAATCATGGGAGCAATCTTATATATTTTTAATGTTTGAAAATTTAATTCACTGCACAAATAAATCTTATATATTTTTAATGTTTAAAAATTTAATTCACTGTACAAATAAATCTTATATATCTTTAATGTTTAAAAATTTAATTCACTGTACAAATAAATCTTATATATTTTTAATGTTTAAAAATTTAATTCACTGAACAAATAAATCATTCCAAGCATACGAAAACTTTATGCCAACTATTTTATCACCATTATTTGTATCAATCCATTTGCTTTCATGTCAGTAAAGAAAAAAGAAATTGTATCAAGAACCTTCAATATCATGAGAACAAAAAAAACTTTTATAGTATGATAAATTCAAGTTTTTTTTTAACTAAATTCCTATTGTTTTTAATCGTAGATGTTTTTCTTCTTCCTTTTTTTTTTTGGAGAACTTTTCTTTTATATCGGTTTGGATGATGAAGTTACTGTAATGAGGAGTTTGTAAAATTCAATAAACAGGTGTCTCATTATTTATGCAATATTCAAAACACTGAAAAGATTATCAAACATATCATAATTAGGACTACAAACTCGCCTTTCAGTAAATAAGTCAATAGATAGACAAATAAATCAATGATTTAACATTCGTTGAATGTTTTATAAGACTCGGAATGTCTTCGAGCATGCTCCAGTACCTATACCCCTAAAAGTTCTTGTTTTGTCAAAGAACTTTACCTAAGACAAGATTTCTGGTATAGCTAAGTTATTACATGTTTGGTGTCATTACCGAGAAATCATCTAAGACGCTAAAATATGCAAGCTGCAAACATTTATTACGCACACTTGTGTCTGAGTTAATTTGTAGTCAACCACCCTTAGTTGAATTATTCTTAAAGGCTAGTTTGACTAATCACAGCAATGATTGATTAGTGTACTTGCTATTTACATTAACGAAAAATCTGAAAATTTTTAGAACCGAAGAAAACCTGACATCCTATTTAGCATTTGGGTGTCCTGCTCTCGCTTTAGTCAAGAACAGTCTGCCTTTTCGATTGCAGTTGCTTCTAAGAATCTCTTCCTCACTGGAGAGGCTCCCGGCCTTAGAAAGCTATTCGGAATTGCAGAGGACTTGGGCACGTCATCTCCAGATAATATGGTAACGTATCTAGTAAAAGAAATACTCTGTTTTATGCTTGGAAAATGTCTAGCAGATCTAAGAGAGTACAAATGTAGTATCAGCGAAACATCGGCCTCCTAGATTGTCAATTATGATAAATAGGCGATTGTAGAAAATGTAATCCTACTGTTCATCGTTTAGAATATTATGAAGAGAGTACTGAACTTAAAACTATTTATGGAAGGGTTCCCTACTGATATATTACTAAATCACAGCACACTGATTCTTATTGGTATGCACACCGGAATTAAAATGGAGTGCTAGTCTAATCTTTTATTTTACTTATAATTTCATCTCACTAATGACCTCCTTACCCATGGTTGGAAACAAAAAGGCATTATCATTATTTTCGTACATAATGCTGGATTGATTTCACGCACAATATTTTTTCATCTGGAAAATGTTTGGGGATGATACATATATTTCGGGTAACCTTCCGTCTTTACAGTGCTCCATACTTTTCACAATTCATTTCACTCATGACATGAGCGCGATGTGTCTCCTCAAGATATCCATTTCATAGACAGGAAGGATCATTGTGGAAAACTAGATTTTATCATTGATGTTACATTAAAAAAAAAAAGACCGTTATGTCCGGAAACAATAGAGATGATGGTAATTTCTTATTTGCTCTTTGCAGCAGTCTACAATATTGCTGATATTGCGTTACTAATTCACAATTTTATAGCGGTTATTCTGTTGACTATTTATCAAGATAATCTATATGATTCCTAATTTATCCAAGAAATTTCTAGTAATTAAGTACTTTTTTTCCTATTCATACTTAATACAAAATACTTATTTGATATACTATACTGTAGAATATTTGTAATTTCAGTTTTGAGCATTTAATCTCCTAAATAAAATCATATAATAACGTAAATCAGAATAAAACTTCTTACCTCTTGTGTAAAAATCTAATGATTTTTACGAAATCAAAATCTCTCTCAGCTGCTAACAAGACTTATTAATGAATTAATTCTTTGAATAACCCCGACTCGGGCTTTGAAAAATTTAGTACTGGGCATCCCTAAACTCTTACCTCAGCTATATAGACAAGCAATCCAATTACGAGTAAAGCTTGCTTTTCTTTGTCTTGAACAACTGAATAAAAAAAAAGAGAAAGTAGAAAGGAAGTACATTAGTGAACGTCATTTCCAATCTTATTTACAACTAAAAACTATGCTTACGTAAAAAGCAGGATATTTCTAAAGGTCCTTTATTTATTGAATGTTGGCCATACTGTATGGCTTAATACAGTTTCTCGGCCAATAAATGAGCTTCACGTCATTTAAAAATCCTTTTTCACATTCATATAAATTTTCTTCCCATTTATATTACACACTTAATTGTAATATAAGAACTTTACTCGGCAACAATGCGTACTGGTGCACTGCCAAAGAAAATTACTTTGAAAATAAATCAATGACCTGTGAGATTGTTCCATTTTTTTCATTCTACTTTTTTGTAACAGTTCGTTTCATAGAATTACTTTTTCGAACTTTTGTTCCTCTACTTGCTTATTCAATGGATCATCTTGAATATATGGTCCGTCTCTTCCTCAAGTATACAGCTAATTTTAATTCTTGCCTTTTTTGCATAAGGCTCATTTCCACATAGAATTCAAGAAGTTTTATTCATGCTATGACTGAAATGATGAATTATCTTCGTATTCAAATAGCTGAATCAAAGGAACTTTAATAGGTAAAACTTGGTGCAAACACTTTTTGGTTGAGCAGGTTGACCTAAATCTCCTACACAGTTTATCTATTATTTATTCACTTTGATTTGTAAATTATCTTGATGTGATTTTTATCATCCTATTTCTATATATTGTTCTTTACACCACCATTCCTTTGCCACACTAGACTGCTTTCATGATTGAGTTAATGGGGATTGTAAAAGTTATCTTTTTCAACTAGAAATGCAGCTTAGCTTGTAATAATAATAATAATAATAATAATAATAATAATAATAATAATAATAATAATAATAATAATAATAATAATAACCTTTGAACAGTACCTGAATACCATTGAATATGATTAGCTATAGAGTCCATGGGCAGAAAACTTGATAAAGGAGGACGAAGACCCAGAAGTATATAAGGAGAGAACCGATAAAAAGATACCAGCGCATGTACAATTCATGAGACAAACTGAAAAATGGGCCAGTAAGAAAGCATGACAGTTGCTACAGAGAAGAGAACTTAAGAAGGAAACTGAAGGGATGATAGTGGCTGCCTAATATCAGGCCTCAAAAACAAGATATATTAAAAGAGCAATAGACGAAACTAACATCTCGCCCAGGTGCAGGAAATGTATGGCAAAGAAGAAACCATATTCCACATCGCCAGTGAATGTTCAGCACTTGCTCAGAATCAATATAACGACGTGATACAGTGGCCAAAGTTCTCCATTGGAGTCTCTGTAGAAAATACCTAACACAATACAGCAACAAATGGTGTGAACATCAACCTCAAGCTATGGTGGAGAATGATCAAACTAAGTTAATCTATAGGATTATAGTATAAGGACAGAGAGGGGGATACAAGCGCACCGACCAGAAAATACTATGGTCTACACGACAACGAAGAGAGTATCAATCATAGATGTCGGAGAACCATGGAATTAATGAATGGAAGATAACGAGAGAAAGACGCTATGGAATATGTAAGGTGAAGTAGTTCCATTAATCATAGAAACACTCAGGATCATTCTTAAATCATTAAAAAGGAATCTTGAGAAAGAAGTAGTTGATATAGCACCTGGACTCTTGCAAAAAAGTGTGCTACTGGAAGCAACACATAGTAAGGAAAGTGATGGATTCCTAAGAAAACTGGTGTAAGCTGAACCCCAGATGATAAACTATGTCTCTGGAGATTATAATAATAATAATAATAAGAAGAAGAAGAAGAAGAAGAAGAAGAAGAAGAAGAAGAAGAAGAAGAAGAAGAAGAAGAAGAAGAAGAAGAAATATTATAATCAATTTCTTTACTTATTCGGCTCTAATTTTTTTTTTAGGTATGTTTTTTTTTTCTACATGTTAACATTTTTTGGCTAGAAGCTTCATGACCTGCCCATCACAAATAATGATAATGATAAAAAAAAATAAACGATATGGAAGCATTTAAAAAGTGTACTCTTTCAAGACGAAAAGTAGATTTTTTTTTTCGCTCTGAGCTATGTACTTACCAAAGATATTTAGTTTTTCTTTCACGCCGATTTCCGACTTAAGTTACATTATGTAATATTAAGTTTTTTATCAGTATCGAAGTTAATCATGCGCTCTGAACTGTGCTCTTAATATGACTATTATCATTATATTTTGTTTTATATATATTAGACTGCTCCCTACGATGAAAATTATGTCATACTCGTAGATTTTCCCAAATTTACAAATCTCCAAAACCAACTGACGGAGTAAGTCATCGTTACTACTCAGCTAAATGAAATTCGTCAATAACCAAAATTTCACAGGTTTTCATTAAGAGAGAGAGAGAGAGAGAGAGAGAGAGAGAGAGAGAGAGAGAGAGAGAGAGAGAGAGAGAGACTTTAAATCACCTTTTATTCTTTTCTTTATTTTTTTTTTCATTTTCCTTTGCATATGTAATAGAGGCGAAATACGCCAAAATACTCCTTACCCAGGAAAAAAAAAATAGTATAATGCTGAAAACTGGTATAGAGGTCAGGGATAGTATCATTAACATCAGAAAATATGCCAATGGTTAGAACACGGGAACTGTCTTTTGGACGAGAGGCCAAAATTCCAAGATGGCCATATCATTAAAAGTTAAATATCATTGGATAATAGATTTTATTCTAGAGCTGTTCATATAAGAATGTTTTCTGATATTTGATTAAGATTCAAACAAGGAAAATAGAAACTTCATCTAGAATTAAAACACGAAGGAAAAAGAAAAAATTATTAATTTATACAATTTTCTATGTTAATATGTAGCTAAATCATTATTGCACTAAACTAACTTTAAGATCAATTTACGTTTATGTAAATAAAATTGTGGCTTAATTACTCTTACGAATACTTAACATTCTTTAAATATTCCTTATCATGGTTAGCTAGCTGACTGCCCTCATTTTTCTTTCACCCATCTTCCTTGTCAGCTAAGAAAACAGATCTGTCTGGGGAGTTTACGTGAAATGCAAAGAAGAGCTCATATCTACTAATTTCTGAAGTATAGGTTATTCATTCATCAAAGTATTTTCAGTCAGAGTAGATCCTCTCTTATAAATTCCAGGACATCTGTTCCACCATCTTCCTTTTAAATGACACCAGGTTCTTGAAATGCATACAGAAAGAAACAGAAAGTGTTTTAAACTACTAGACTTCAGAATAAGACAATCCTGATATTTCAAACAGGAAAGAGAAAATTAAAAAAATTTTTCAACTTTTTTTTTCTTAATTTATAAGACTTTTCCTTAAACTATGAAATAAAGAGTCAAGACTATTTAATTAACAAAATGTAACTTTCCTGTTTATTATTGCAATATTTTCCATGGCATTTACGACATGCAACATGCATTTCAAGCCATGTCTTTTATAGTAACAAATTTGCCCACTTAAATTTTGATGAATATTTACCCTTGCACCGAATATCTCTTAACAAAATTGAAAGTGTAATACATTTATTTCCTATCCCTTTCAAACATTTTACTACAGTATATATAATACACAAACACACTATATCTTTTACAAACTAAGGCATTGTTCTACCAATTGTGTATCTCATCAACTAAGTCCTGGATAAAACTCTTGTTCAAAGCACTCCCTCAACTTATGAACCTAAACAGGGGGCTCATCAGGATCAGGGTGAATTACTAATTGTACTTACAGTTCCACTCACATCTATCCTGCAAACACACTTGTGTTTTCTGAATGTTAAGGTTCTTCTTTTCCAGTACCTGTTTCATACCTGTTGTTATAGGTAGTAGGTTGGCCAGGGCACCAGCCAGTCCATGAGATACTACCGATAGAGAGTTATTGGGTCCATTAACTGGCCAGACAGTACTACATAGGATCCCTCTCTCTGGTTACGGCTCATTTTGTTTTTGCCTACACATACACCGAATTGTCAGCCTATTCTTTCTACGTTCTCCTCTATCCTCACACACCTGACAAGACTGGGAATACCTAACATTTTTTCTTTGCACAAAGGGTTAACTACTGCAATGCCATTGTTCAGTGGCTACTCTCCTCTTGGTATGGGTATAAGATACTCTTTAGGTGTGGTAAGCGACTCTTCTAGGAGATGGATACTCCAAAATCAAACTATTGTTCTCTAGCCCTGGGTAGTGTATCATGGCCGTCCACTGTCTTGAATTAGAGTTCTCTTGCTTGAGGGTACACTTGGGCACGCTATTCTACGTTTTTTCTCTTCCTCTTGTTTGTTTTGAAGTTTTTATAGTTTAGGTATATAAAAGATTTAATTTAATGGTGCTACTTTTCTTAAAATATTTTATTTTAATTATTTATTACTACTCTTGTAGCTAATGTATTTCCTTATTTCCTTTCCTCACTGGGCTATTTTTCCCTGTTGTAGCCTTTGATCTTATAGCATCTTGCTTTTCCAACTAGGGTTGTAGCTTGGCTTTTAATAATAATAATAATAATAATAATAATAATAATAATGATAATAATAATAATCAGCCTTTGCTTTTATTTCTCTCTTCTTCCCACATAAAACATCTGAATTAAGCAAAGTTTTTACCAACTAGCAATATTATCCGCTGTTCGTTCCGTACAACCTTATTCATCTGTTCACCTATGCTAACTCATTTACCACTTCTCCATATCTCCATACTGTTTATCCTATCTGCTCTTTATATTCCATATCCTGCACAAATATTCCATCTGAGTAGCTTCTTTTATGATTAGCATTTATAAGAATTTTCCATTCTTTTGCACACACCTTGCTACGTTTTATTCTTCGGCTGATATGTGACTACAGTTCTCATCCTACCATCAGCTGCTATATTTGCTTCAAAATTGCTATTCTTCTACCATCCATACTAACATTCATTACTCCATCTGCCTCATTTCCCTTTCTTCTGGTTACCTCACTCTAGATCACATTTACTTTCGATTTCCTCCTCTTGCGGACGCTTTTCGGACTTTTGCCAAATTTTGTATGTGAATATATCCATTTACTTGTGTACCTGTCCATCTTACTATCTATCTATTTATGTTCCTTGTATATATATATATATATATATATATATATATATATATATATATATACATATATATATATATATATATATATATATATATATATATATATATATATATATATATATATATATATATATATATATATATATATATATGTGTGTGTGTGTGTGTGTGTGTGTGTATGTGTGTGTTTGTGTATGAACACGCATGTTACAGTGTATATATGGACTCTATTTATAGTGTGTATATTTGCACATTATATATATTATATTAGTTAATGTACTGGAATTGTTCGGTGGGTACTCTCCACTTGGTAAGGGTAGAACATGCTATTTAATTATGTTAAGTAGCTCTTCTTAGGGAAGGATACTAAAAATCAAAACATTGCTTTCTAATACTGGTTGTGCCATAACCTCTGTGCCCTGGGCTTCCACTATCTTGGATTAAGGTTCTCTTGCTTGAGGGTACACTCAGGCACACTATTCTATCTGTTTGCTTATTTCCTTTCATCACTAGGCTATTTTCCCTGCTGGAATATAATAATAATAATAGGAATCAAACAGTTATCTACTGTTTCCAACGACAATTGGTAGGCTCAAAGTTAAGTTTATTGCCAACCAATTTCCGTGTAATGATCTGCAAATGAATCTTTGCCCATGTTATTATGCTACTCGTTCTGCTGGAGAAAACTTCTTGGGTTCTATCAAACCTTCAGAAACCATTTGACGATATTTTAAGTGGCTGAAAGGAATATTTCCCATATATCTCAACCATCTAATCCATTCAACTTTCAAATATCTTGACAAAAAGCAAAATATATCCTCTTTATTGAAATGGTCATCTTTTGTATGCTAAGATGAAAGATAATAAGATTCCTATTTCGAAAATTATTCAGATGTTGTCAGAGGATCCACAAGCTAATTGTACCAAATGGCTCGTCAGCATTAAATGGATATTCCAAAGGATATTGGTACTATTAATGGCTATGGTTTTGATGTTTGCTCCATACATTGACATATGTGGAGTTGTTTGAGATTTGGAAAGTAGAAGACTGCTAAGAAATATTTCTAAACTCTCAACCACCCATTTTGATTCACAGTTTCCTGTATATCACTCAGCTTTTTAGTGGAAGGATATTTTGGATTACGAATAGTGATCTCTCTAATAACACGTTTGATTATTTTAGCAGCGGTAGTTTTGATGTCATTTGGTGTTTATTCTTTCGTATTCTTAAAGCTTTCTAATATTAAAGAGGTTATGTTACTAAAGCTAAAGAGGTTTGGCTGACGAAGGATTTTTGAAAAGCTTCAGTTTTAAAGATTTGGTATCTAGGGTCGTAATCGGTTCGTACATGAAAAATTATAAATTGCTTCCTCAGCAACTAGATCATTGCAGGACATTAAGTGAGAATGTACTTTATCTCCTCATTCGTCGTCCCTACTTGTTCAGTGATTGCTCAACGTTGTAGTCAGTGGAAGGTTTTGAAAAAAAAAAGAAATAAAAACTGCTGAGTATTTATGTTCTCATATTTTAGTATAAACAAATTAGGATATCTTGGCACAACATTAGCGGGATCCGACCTTTTTTTTTTTTTTTTTTTTTTTGAAGGTCAACAAATTTTCTTCGGCATATATGTTGCAACAAAAAATTTTCTCTATCTTCCTGTTGCTTTGATGTGTCTTTATGGTACCTTAAGAGAATGAGAACGTGAGATCCACAAGAGCTACCTAAATTCACAAGATAAAATCTATTAAATGTATATGAATGAATATATGAATAGAGAAACAATACATGCATAGGTCATATAATTCTTGTTCTACACTTATTCAGATCAATGTATTTAGTTCCTTTTTATGTGCCTTGACCGAGATCTCAAGCCTGATCAAACATTTCTTCACAGAAAACACAAACTTCATCGATACTCTTTAAATACTTCCCGAATTATTGAATAAATATCTGTAAAGTATAAACAATGAGCTATTATCTGAGATATGATATGTGCACTTACAAGGGGATTTATAGAATTTTGAAAGAAAATCAGTTATTTTTTTCATCCTGACATGAATGACTCCACGTTTTCGTCAACATTTGTGATTTATAGAGCATTTAATCTTCATAGACCAAATTCAGTTCAGCATGATTAAATAACTAATTTTAAATCTCTTGCGCTTTTATTCATTAACGTGTATGACAAAATCAAACAGCATTTATTCCTACATGAGCACAGTTCCATCATTTTCCCTGGGCCAAAGAATGGATATCTTAACCTCCAATCAACGGGGCTTTTATCTGACATTCCTAACAATATCACTGACTACTGTGACATTTTTTTTTTTTTTTACTTTATATGATTTCTGTCTATGTGATTTGCTAATTCTTCTATGCTACTAGTAACGCTGTAAGCGTAGAAGATTTCCGGAGAATTTTGTTGTTTACGGTAAAAACATTCCTTCACAGTTATCTTTATCATAGCCATATGAACTAAATTCTAATAGTATGATGAAAAGCAAGAATTGAGAGAAAATCTTTCATTCACATTCAAAGACTAAACTACAAGTCCCAGAAGATAATTACGATACGTTTCCAAGAACTGATTAAATTTTTCCATGTGACTTTTGCATTAGAGGTCATCATTCGTTATCTTTGGGGGACATATGCAGTTTCGATTTTTATGGCCTTTTGAATATGGTAATTTACCACGCTCCCAATTATCCAGCATTTTACAGTCACTTCTCGGATATGTTAGTCATTAGGCAAACGTGTGCAAAAATTTGAATAATTTTTGGCATGTCAAATTAGCAATATTCATTAGCTCGTATTTAACAAGATGTTGTCCCATCTCTTAGCATGTATTTGCCCTTGGCAAGAAAATATTATTTCAATATCCAATACTGTAATATAATTGCTAGCATAGCGAATGAAAACTAAATACCATGGTGAATATTCTAGAAGGTAATAAAAAAGGTTAAAAAAAAATATTAATTTGATTAAAGCTTCGGATATAGCTCACTGTTATGTCTATTAGGTTTAGTTAAGGGAAACTAGCAAAGTAATTTCAAGTTTTCAAAAAAGAAAAAGTCGCAATATAGTTATATAAAATATAGAACAAAATAAATTAGGCTTTTTGGGGCAAATACAGTGTCTTTTTTTAATCCGAGAAAAATGAGTTACGTTATGTGTTAACATGTCAAAAATAGCTATTACCTATTTCACGTAGAATTCAGTTCTAGAATATTCATATATACTCATTTATACCAAAACCACTATATATATATATATATATATATATATATATATATATATATATATATATATATATATATATATATAAAAGCTCACACAGATACACACACACATATATATATATATATATATATATATATATATATATATATATAAATATATATATATATATATATATATATATATTTATATATATATATATATATATATATATATATATAAATATATATATAAATCATCAGAAAAGATGGCGGCAGGAAGTAACTTACATTTCTCAAAATGGACAGGGAAATAGGCAGTTCTAGATATCCATTTATTATAAATCCCGGCTTTTAGAAAAAAAGCCTTTTACTGGATTAGATTCGAATTTCCATAGCCTTTGTTTTATAATTTTAAATTAAACTATTTTTACACTTCTCCACAGAGCATTCCTACTTACTTCTAGTTGGGAATGTTTTTATACAGAAGTACTTTATTTTTGTGATTATCTAAAAAAAAAAAACTGTTTCTCGACTAAATTGCTTTTTAAGCATCTTAACAACTTATCAAATAATAAATTGGCTCAGACTCAAAAAGTAGCAATAGTACCCAAACTCCAAATTTTATGCGAATTTTCCTTTCATTCGTGATGATTCCTTTAGACAGAAGTGGACACAAATCATACAACAACATTTTCAAGCTGTTGTAGTAAACTTATTTCCTAAGAATCCTCTCACAGTTGGCTCGATTTTTCACTTTAAGGATCGTTTGAGCCCTTTGATGTCCTCTGGTGTAGTGTATCAATATGTTTGTTCAAAATGTAACTCTGGGACCTACGTAGGATCTACCAGGAGGTTGTTGAAGGTCAGAATTGATTCTCATAGAGGTGTTAGTTTTCGAACAGGTTGCAAAATATCCAGCCCAGAACATTCAAATATTCGCAATCATACTAAAATGTGCAAAATAAATATTGACAATAAAGATTTTAGCATTATAGGGCAAGTATCTAATTACCACGACTTGCCTATTCTAGAGTCAATTTTGATTAAAAGACTGGTTCCATCGTTGAACACCCAAGCTTCCTCCGCTCAATTGTACTTGTCATAGGTTTCTTTGTTTTGTTCTGTGGTTATTGATGCCATTCAGTTTTTATTTGCACTACTGCGAGGTTAGTTCCACTTCTGTTTTATGCATATTTTTACTTGAATTTTTTATTTCTTTTTTTTTTTACTAATTTTTACTTTTTATAGATATTTGTATATTACTGTTTCTTAATACTACATATGTACTTCCTAATTGTAGCCCTGGAAGATGTGATAATGACGATCACGAAACGTTGGGATTTATAATAAATGGATATCTAGAACTGACTATTTCCCTGTCTACTTTGAGAAATGTATATATATATATATATATATATATATATATATATATATATATATAATACAAGCTCACACAAACACGCACATATATATATATATATATATATATATATATATATATATATATATATATA
>NC_090726.1:89366553-89371553 GCF_036898095.1 Palaemon carinicauda | reverse complement strand
GTGGTCTTCGGGATGGCTTCCGGGTTCATGGGCACCTGATAATACTCCTTCAGGAGGTTGAGGTTGAAAAAAAAACTTTGCTTTGTGTAAATAGGTCACTTTGGTGATGTTTGGGAGATGGTAGTGGGCTGATTCTGTCTGCATGTTCAGGCACCTGTAATCCCCGCATGGATACAGAGAGCCATCTCTCTTCAGAACGATGTATATGGGTGACGACCATGGGCTTGAGGCTTTTTGCCAAAGACCCATTTCTTCAATTTCGGCGAACGTTTGTTTAGCAGCTGCCAAACGATTCGAAGCCAGACGCCTGAGTCTGGTGAATACTGGGGGCCCCGACGTCTTGATATGGTTATAAATACCGTGTTGGGTGGGAACTGTGGGCGTTTGACGAAGTTCTAGACGAAAACTTCCAGGTAAGATATGAGGAGGTGGGCGTGGGCTGGTTGGAGAGGTGTTGAAGAGTAAGATTCGGCGTTGCCTGGCAATCACAGAGCAACATCGACCATGAGCTGATAATATGAGAGGAAATCCGCACCAAGGTAATGTGACGTCAGCAATGAGAAACTTCCAGTGATATTTGATTCTTCCAAACAATAATGTGAGGGTCTCATAACAACAGGTGGGTAGCGCAGATCCGTTGGCAGCTACAAGGCGTACAGGTTTGGGTAGGTGCCGTATCCAAAGGCCCCAAAGTAGATTCACTTCACCAGGAGAGCTGTCTGTGGCAGGTTGCCAAGTGATACTAGTCATTTTCCTTAGCGCAAGCAAGACCTTTTGGTTCCACACCGGTTGTTGAGAGAGCCGAAAAAGTTTTGCTATGCAGGCGGTAGGCGAGTACTGCTCCAAGAAGTATGACTTGAGGGCTTCATATGTTATGGGGGCGTCCCCTTGTTTTCACACCCAAATGGAGATTTCTGGGAAAGTGTCCTCTGGGATGGCCTCCAGAACGTAATCTGCTTTGGTTCTTGACTGAGTCACATCCTTGATGCGAACTGGACTTCAGCATGCAGGGACAAGGCGAATACTTTTCTGCTGGAAAAGGATAGTAGTTTCAGGCATGTGGCACATTGATAGTAGAGTCATTGTCAGAAGGCGGCATCATCAAGCAGTAAGACACAGTAGTGAGGGGAAAGACAGGAGTGAGCTGGACACTCCAGTGGTCACCAATATGCGACCCTCCAATTAGGTGATAACTGAGAGGCGAGGTAAATGCAACTAAACTTTATTAAATGGACATCAAGCTTAAGTACTAGGACTTACAAGCAAGAACATCGTAAAAATGCAAACAAAATTAGGCATGACCTATCAAGTTTATGCAAGTTTGTTTACTAACAGTGCAGGGAAGAGTGGGTGTTAAAATAACAATATAACAATCAAAACCGTTACAGTGTACGAATGTATATGAAACACGTGCGGTACAGATGGTAGACACAATGTCACATTCAGAGAATGCATAAAAATATGAGATTGCTCTAGCTATCTCAATCCCTATTGCAGAAACTACCTTATAGACTGGAATCCCCAAAATCTTGGCTTCTTGGTCAAGGTCAATCCATTTTTCTTAAGACCCATTTCATGTATGGATGGCAGCATATATATTGATATGACTAGCATGTCAGTGTCATTGGTCAAAATAATAATTGACTTTCTCCTGTCAGTTGTTGATTCCCTGGTGTGTACAGATATTTGAGTGTCGGGCTCCTCGTAACAACAATGGGACATTGCTTCCAAAGACTTCATCGTTTTGCAAATGGCAACTTCTCATTTCATGATGATGATGTTGTTTGTCATCTCTGCTTTACACATCTCAGCAAGGAAGTTAAACAGCTTAGTCTTGCTGCTTGCTTCACGAAGAAGCTTTGCCAATTACCTGGTATCTTCCTCATTCCTGTCACTCTTGTTACTGGCAGAGGATTGGGATTTTGCGTGATGTATGCTGGTCTAATAACGCATGATGTATGCTGGTCTAAAAACAGTATATGCTTCTGGAAGCTCTGGAAGTTTCTTAACTTTAATTTTTTACTCCAGTTTAAGATGCTCGCATTTATCACCAGCAATTTCAGTGATTGGGTGTTGGATAATCGACACACTTGTACTATAGAGCGATATTGGAGTGTGGTCACAGTCAGATTACAATTCATGTTGTCCACTGCTCTAGCTATGAAATGCTGCTTTCTTAAAACTGAGGAACAGAGTACTCCATGCTCAACATACCGTGCAACAACTGCTTCTCCTAGCTGTGGTGACATTTCTAGGATCCTGTCATATGCAATTCTGAGCCCATTCTCATAAGAGAATTTCATTGATAATATCTCTACCTTAATATGACAAAGTTATACAGTCTCATGTAGACTGCAAGAGATTTTTCATAGTCCTTGGAATGGCATGTGGACATTAACTCCTTCCTTGTATTTCCCAAGCAACTGTACTATAAAAGTTGTGATACAGAAAAGTCATATTCTTATGCTCAAGGTTGAATTTGGGACTTGATGTCCGCGACAGGTTTAATCATTCATACAAATTTCAGCAGTGATGTTAATATAGCTTGTTGTAGGTCTGTGTCGTGAAAGGTACTGCTGAAATTTGACTTATGATGCAGCATGTCTCGTCTTATTATCTCAACAGCTTTCATTACACGAAACGCCTCACTACCTGGATGCTTGTGAGATTATTAAGCATACATTATTTTAAAAAGCCAAAGAACATCTCTCCCTTTGTGATGAGCTTTCAGCTTCGAAATGTAAAAAAGCAGATGGTCCAAGAGTTGAACAGAATAAACATCAAATGATTCAACACCTAACTGTTCAGCTACTGTCTGTAAAGCATGGCCAAGTCTACTGTCACTAGCATTTTTTATCTCATTAATGTAGGTGACTAATTCGAAGAAAGCTATTGTATATGCTTCCTGGCAGTGCTTATGTGTTTTATCTTGCTCATACACCTTTAGGTAGAATTATTCTCGGTTATACAATACTACCAAGCAGGAAGGGTGATATTTCAATTATTGTGATATGACATCTACACATAGTTTGGCAAGAAGTTTGTTATCACTGAGTGTTACGGGACATTCATTTATTCTCTAATGCACTTACATTGTGATTCATCCTCTAAGCTCAATCTCCCAGACCCAACCACTAAGTCTCTCAAAACCAGGCCCCCCCCCCCAAAAAAAAAAAATTATTGTGTTTTCTTAAACTTTTCATGGGATCTCCTTCTACCCTCACTGTTACCTGCAGAGTTTGATTTTTTATCTCTGCTTACTGTTACTTTGTGTTATTAAAAAGAAGCCTCCAACTCTCATGATACGGTGCCTTCTTTTGTATCAAGGTCTCTTTTATACGACCACCTACGTCAGTTCTTGCAGGGTCTAAATTGATTGCAGTGCAATGAATGAGTGTAGTAGAGGAATATTCCAACATGTAAAAAAATGGCCATGGGCAGGTATATAATGAAAATGACAGATAATAGATGGACATTAGGAATATCAGAATGGGTCCTTAAAGATTGTAAAAGAAGCAGGTAAGGAAGAGAATAGATGGATTGACAAAGATAAATTTTGCACATTTTGACGTGTTTTTATATTCAAATAAGCCATATACTTTGATACATTAATGTCTGGATTCTCTTACAGATCAGAGCCCCAGGCGAAACTGCTCAAAGAAAATAGCTTCTGACCGGAAGGAAATCGAACCCCGGTCCAGGAAACTTGTAACAACAGCGACAATACCCCTGGCAAAGTTGTATTGTACTGTTTTTGCAAGTTTCCTGGACCAGGGTTCGATTCCCAGCCGGTCAGAAGCTATTGTCTTTAAATGGTCTCACCTGGCACTCTGATCCCGTGGTCAGTAAGAGAATCCAGATAATAACCTATCAAAATACATGGCTTATTTGAATATATATATATATATATATATATATATATATATATATATATATATATATATATATATATATATATATATATATATATATATAGGTATATATATGCACATATATATATATATATATATATATATATATATATATATATATATGTATATATGTGTGTGTGAGTGTGTGTGTATGTGTTTGTTTGTGTGTATGGCTGTGTTCATGTGTGTAGATATACTGTATATCACATAAATAGAAATATAATTTACTCTTACATGAGTGTAAAAAAATTCCTTTCGTTAGGAGCAGCAAACTGTAATGATTTTGCATACGAATGTTCAGCAAGTATTTGTTTTACAGGGAATCCTCGGTTCTGTTACCTATCTTTTCTATGGAGTTTTCCGTAATATAAACTTTGAATTAGTGACAATAAAGATAATTGGAACTACAGGAAATATAAGTTTTTTAAAGCTATCAGCTATTCCCAGGTTGTATTCATCCACATTAAATAGATCCTTAATATGAAATAAATTATCATTATCTATACACATCATCAATGAATAAATCATGAATATAAATCTTCCTGGTATATAATAGAAGTTGTAACAATCTTCAGTAGATAAAAATTTTTAAGCTTTCTGAGTGAATAGTAGTGTGCTTTCCAATATATTATGTTGTCTTTTATATCCCATTGCCTTCTCCATTGTAGGTTTTAAGGGAATTTGTGGATAAATTTACCTTTCCCAAATTCTACTGCACATCCCCATGCCCCATAGCATACCATGATCTATGTAAATTATGAAAATCCTTCAAAATTACAGGTGAGACTGTTTACTCAGTCAGTCAGCCGAGTTGCACAGAGACAGATTCAATATGGCGTCTTTCTCTTACGTGACCGAATCCGACCAATCACGTCTGACCTGACAGAAGATTTACAGGCTGCCAACGCAAGAGCCCGTGTCTTGCTATAGGCAAGGGGATCTTGAACGAACGGATGACTGGAGAGAGCATGGCCAAAATCTCTTTATATACGGCTCTACATGAAACTAGAAGGACTTTCTATAAACCACAAAGCCTACTTCTTTTACCTACGGTAACACAGACTGACATATGGACGCACAGAAAGTATT
>NC_090726.1:89351553-89361553 GCF_036898095.1 Palaemon carinicauda | reverse complement strand
TCCTCACTCATCAATAACTTCTTTAACAGGATGAAGACATTGTCTTCCAACCCTCCCTACTTGATCTAATTTGAGGGAATCGGTACTGTATATTTCCAAAAGTTTTATAAACTTACAATAATATCTCACAAGCCCTGAATAACTGGCGCTGGCTACTTATTTTATAACACTTGGTCATATGTACTGACTTGCAGATTCTAAATTATCGTGACATGGTTTAATACTTTTCTAGCTCAGTAACAATACTCAAATTCTCCACCTATTCCCAAACACCATTAAATTCCCTTAAATTTATTTCCATGTATTTACGGATCGTTGTTTTAAGCATTATCAAGATATTGTCATTATGTGCCTCTATCAAACTCTCCATAATTATAACATAGTCCTGATCCTTAAAATTACAAGGAGCATTTTTAATTCCTAAAATAATTTATTTTGAATAAAGAAATACAATAGTGATGAATGTCATTTTTTTCTGGCTTTCATCTTATATAGGAATTTGGTTGTATCCAGATTGACAAACTATGGCATTATCTTTTGAAATGATATTCAGCTTTCTAAAACCTATGCATAGCCATATTAAGCCATTCTTCTTCCCAACCATAACAATTGGCTATCTCTATAAGAAATCACTTTCTTCGATAATCTCTTTCTCCTTCATTTTATTCATTGACTCTTTTACCTCCTAATGATAATGTACCAAAAGGTCTAGACCAAATATGGGATGGTCCTTAGTTTTTGTAAATGAGAAACCGATTGATATTGCTAATGGAATTATCTCAATTATGATTACATAATTGTAATGTTTCACAATTTCCTTTACCTATGCTTCATTTTCATGTGAGACCAGTACCTGAACCTGCTCCACAGGGCTCCGCATGTGTTCATGCAAACAAGGTAGCGAATTAGCTGCTGTAACACCATACTGTGTGCGATCATAGTCTTCTTCTTCTTTCTTTTTTGTCTGCATCTTTTCCCACTTTTATGTGGGGTCGATGTTTCTGCTTCTGGCCAACGTTCTCCAAGTACTTGGGTAGAATACAAAACTGCTGCGTGTCAATATAACTACCTACTAATAAGGAAAAAGTGAATACTATTAGAGAAAGATCTTCGAAGCAGCAACAGACATAAATAAGTTATATCGTCGCCTGAATGGTATAATGGGAAATGTAAAAGAAAAGAAGCTACCTGGTGGATACAGTGACCAGGAACTAGCAAATAATTTTCTAGTGTTCTTTAAATACAAAATCGAAAATATAACCAGGTCATTTGTAAATACTCAACATCAGATTAATGATACACCAGGCACACAGACAAAATTAATACGATTTAACAACATAACACAAGATGACATCACCAGAATTATCCAGAGAGCAAAGAAAACAAACTACGCGATCGATCCTATGCCAATATCTGAAGTAATTGGAGAGAGAGACTTTTCTAGTCTAGTCGAAATAATAATGAGAATAGCAAATGCAAGCATTGATGAATGTAAGTTTCCTAAATCTGAGAAAATGGCTATAGTCACACAATTTCTGAAAAATGCACTGGACTACCAGGAATTAAGCTCATATAGACCTATTTCAAATCTATCCTTTGTCTCAAAAGTGCTTGAATATGTAATTCTTAAACAACTAGTCAGCCACTTAGAAGTAATAGAAGCTTTGCCTGACAACCAATCTGCATACAGCAAACTATACTCTACGGAGACAGCCATCTGCTCTGTTGTAAATGATATGCTAGAAATGATGGATGAAAATAAATGCGGTATATTAATACTGGTCGATCTCAGTGCTGTTTTTGATACAGTGGTGCATGAACTGCTACTAAATGATCTACGGTCCATCGGCGTTAAAGATCAAGCCTTCGAGTACCCAAAAGACTACTTAGTTGGTAATTACTGTGTACAAATTGGAAACTCTTATTCATCATATGAACCCTTCAACCGATGAGTATCCCAGGGGAGTGTACTTGGCCTAATCTTATTCTGCATCTATACTATTGATCTATCGGAAATGCTACAAAAGGCATGGCGTGAAGTTTAAACTATTTGCAGATGACACACAATTTTACTTCTCGATAAATTATATACATGACACTACTGAAACTCTGAACCGAATCCTTGATAGTGTTAGAGAATGGGTGACATTTAAAAAACTAAAATTAAATTTGAACAAAACGTTATTCATGGTGGTGGGCAAGAGAAACAGCGTGAGAAACTTAGGTGATATTCAAATGAACATAAATAATGACTAGGTGCCGATATCTAGTAAAGTTCAATATCTAGGTGTATTTCTTGACTGTAACCTGTCTCTAAATACCCAAATAAATAATGTAATAAAAACTGCGGGTTATCATCTAAGAAATATTCCGTTTATAAAAACGTACCTGGACGAAAATTCTGTAAAGAAACTTGTGATAAACTGTGTTCTTACCAGGATTGATTACTGCAACTCTATCTACTACAATTTACCAAAAGTGCAACTTAAGAAATTACAAAACATAATAAACAGAGGAGCAAGACTGATAAAAGGTGTCCCACCTAGAGAAAGGATCACCCCTATACTAATCGATTTACACTGGCTGCCGATTAAAGCGAGAATTGAATTTGAAATATGTACAATAACCCACCAAGTTATCAGAACCGGGCATCCAAAATACTTAAGAGAATTGCTACATATTGCGCAGCCAACAAATCGTGTCGACACGAGAATAGTTACAGATGGCTTCAAACTATTGGAACCTAAATTTATGTCTTCGAATGAGTGAAGACATTAAAGCTTTCAAGAGGAAACTGAATACTTTCTTATTTCATGAGTCTTTTGACAGTGACGATTTAACAGTAATTGAGCAATACGCGATATGAAATGTTAAATACTCTGAACGAACAAGGTAAAACGACAGTGGAGATCCTGTAGAAAGTAGGGTTCCCCTGCTGTATAGGACCGGAAAAGCAGCCATCAAAGTAAGTAAGTACCTCTGTCTCACAATTCATCACCGGTTAATCCCTTTGATCGAAGGTCATCCTTGATACAGTCCATCCACCTTCGCTTTGGTCTCCCTCTCCTTCTCGTTCCCTGTACCTCCATTTCCATCACTCTCCTCCTAATATACTGTTCATCTCTTCTTATGACATGACCATACCACCTCAGTATACTTTCATGGATCTTATTTGATAGTTCTCTAACTCCTGTGGTACCCCTAATTACCTCATTCCGTATCTTATCTCTTCTTGTCACCCCACACATCCATCTCAATATTCTCATCTCTGCCACATCCAGCTTCTTCTCTTCTTTCTTCTTTATTGCCCACGTCTCCACTCCATACATCATTTCTGGTTTCACAACTGTCCTGTGTACTTAACCTTTCAACTTAACCCCTATTTTCCTGTCGCATAGTACTCTACACTTTTTTCACATTCTTTCATCCTGCTTGTATTCTGTGGTTTATTTCTGCCCCCAGATCACCATCCTCTGCAACTGTTGATCCTAAATACTTGAAATTTTCAACTCTTTTCAATCTCTCTCCTTGTAAACTTACTTCCCCATTCTCCCCATTTATCAATCTCAAATATTCTTTCCTGCTGCCAACCCTCCCCATTCACCCGGGCTTGGGACCGGCACCAAGTTGAGGCTGGCTTGCCCCCACTTAGTTGCTGGTTTGTGTGAAATCATAGTGCTCCAAGTCATATGCTAAACTATGTCCTAATACAGTCTTTTTCTCAGATTGGTTATTGAAGGTAACATATGTTTTTTTCTTTTTTAGAGGGGGCGGGGCTCTAGTTCTGACACCTCTTCAATAACAGAATCTGGTGTCTAACATTTACCAAAGTCTCTTCTTTCTATGTGTTGGTAGTTGCATTTCTACAATATTTGTCAGTACTTGAGGGAGCCCTGCTTTTCTTGTCTACAAGACTTGCAGCATCCACACAATAATTCCTCTTGTGTACACAGACATAAGTATACTTCCTAGCCTTTTTATAGGAACTTGATTAACACATAATAGTGCTCTAAAGTCACTGCCTTCACTTCCTTCCATTGTCACCATTTTTGTTTTTTATGAAGTTCAAGCATAGAATACAATTATTTCCATCTAAATCAATTTCGGTGTTACTAAAAATTATGCATCTTGTAATGATTTCCCATCTTCAAAAGTTGTGGTTCGTTCTATTCACCATCATAATGTGATTTCCGACATTGTTCAGGGTGATTTCGTTATTTCATTAATGAATGTGTTCTGAGATCCATTCTTCCTTGGTGAGGATATAAAAGACCAGCTTCTAACATCAATGAACTTTCAATTTTACATATAACACTCCCAACTACCAGGTAATGTCTCGAGAGATGGAGGGGTAGAAAGAATAAATTCTATACTCTATCAGTCTCACACTCTCATTCTTTAATGCCATTCTGGCTGAGTGATGGCAGGGCCCTTCTGCTCCCTAACAGGATTGAGAATTACCACTTTTAAGGTTTTAAAAGACCGTTCATCAATGGCAGAGGCAAGGGACAGTGACATTGCCCTGGGTAACACCCTAGAAATTAACCATGTATACCAGTATATATGATTAGCAACTAAGGCCCCTCTCCACGCAAGCTAGGACAATAGAGGGCTAGACAGTGGCGGCTGTTAACTCAGCAGGAAGATCTATAGGCTTCCAAAAACTCCTCATCCTTAGCTCACAAGGATGGTAAGGTTGACGATCCTACAAGATATTATTGAGTTTGAAGAAGACTCGAACCTCAGGTAGAGACGTTTCCCATAGGCAACCACAACCCTGAATTGTAATTTCTGTGTATCTTGGGATTACGGTCAAACCTTATTCTGATGGGAAGCCTTCTTCTCGTCTTTAACCTCAAAATATTTTTATAGCATACACGAATGATGTGGCCTGATCTTTTAATGCATGTAGCTTCATCTAAGGTGTAATGTATTCCATTCATGCTAAAAGTGTTCTCTATCTCTCTGTACAGTCCATCAGTTCCCAGTTTTTTTGTTTTTTTTTTTACAAATTTTATCCTTGTACTTCTCCTCTAACCTGTTTGGTTGAGTTGTTCCTCATTGTCTTTAAAATTATAATTTTATCATTATCACTTACCCCTATCAAGTTACACAATACCTTTTGTCTCCACACTTTCTGTTAGTCAGATCTAATATTAATTAAACACTTAAGATCAACTCTTGGGGGGTTTTTGGTCTTTGTATAGATAACCAATCAAATGAGGAGATTTGAGTCTAATAATGTCTTTTGACACAGAGCATTTTTATCATCTTTGAGCAGAGTGCCACCTATTGCAAAATTGTTGGGATTTTGGTAGTATATTTTGGCATATGATGCTACTGACTCCAGTAGCAGACTCTTAGGTCTGTAACATTGCCATATATCACATATTTGTAAAGTGGTTAAAATAATTCAAGTAACCACATGAAAAACCCCCCATGACTCCACCTATTGAGATGGCCAGTTCACGGCACCTTACCCATCCCGCACAAAATTGTTATTTGTGCTTCATTAATTTTTTCCTTTATTGGGGCTGGCGAATTACATAAACTCCCGAGCTCCAAACTCGCCTATTTATTTTTACATATCTCTGTTATACATGAAAAAATATCCAAGCTCTGTGAATATTATGCAACTCCCAGACGGTAATATATATAAAAAATAAGTATCCAATGGTCCCTTACGTTACTCAAAACAAAACTAGGTGATTACTTTATAAGAACTATCATTAACTAACCTCTTACTTCGGTTCTTGGTCAAGGAATACGAGCAAAGTACTGAGAGAAAATATTGGTGATGGACATAATACACACTCCACAAAAATAAATACATTCTATAAAAGTTACAATAGCAATTCACAAGAATTAACAGTAAAAAATAAATCACTTGAAATATTGAATCTGAACTAAATCTTAGACTAAAACCAAAGAAAGACACTTTGAAAAAAATAAATGACACAATTACTTGTTTCACTGGAAATTTATTTATAAGAATATTTAATTTTGATAATTAATGAAAAGAGTTAACCCTTTAATACGCTAATGAACATACCATAATGAAATTTACATGCGTGCAACTGTTACACTTACGTATTTTGGTTCACAACAAGGTTCTGAGCAGTTAAGCAAAATCTTTTATTGCACTTCACTGTTTTACCTAAATCTTACAGGGCCAGTTAAAAAAGTTTATGTTATAAAATGTACTTACATCAATACACTACACTTTAAATAATCATTCAATAATATCAGCAACGTTTGAACAACACTACACACGATATACGTTGAATAGAATTCGCTATTCGCTAACACACTTGAGAGGAGAAAAGGCTTGCAAACTTTTGCTCTTTCAAAGGGATAGGCTGGATTTCTTCTGCTGCCTATATATCCCTAGAGTCTATATATATTGACTTAATTCGTCTAGAATTTTCTAATAGATCATTCTCGTGGCATGGGGCCAAGGCTCTAGCAGCATAAGGCTGCCAACGTAGTAAATTGAAACGGGGTACTAACCTTGCTTGTGAGGCAACCCTCTCTCAGCTAACTCCACTCGCCTACCTCTCGTGACAATAAAAAAGATTAAATCTAATTCAAGAATTTTCATGCACTTTCTAACCATGTAAAAAACATAAAAAAAATTACGTAATCCCTCGTGTGTATGATACAGAATACCTGAATGAGTTACATAATACTTTGTAATGAAACTACATGAAATAAAAAGTTAATTCGTAAAAAATAACGTAAATTTCCATATATTCAATTGAATGAAAATATAATCAAATGAATGACGAAAGTCTTATTTAGTTTATATAAATCACTTAAACCTACATGAGTGGAACTCACCTTATGAGCTGGCTATACATCTCTTAAATACACAAATGAAATACATGAATAGAATATTTACTCTATGCTAAACCAGCTTCGGAGGATAGCTCCCTCAAAAAGATTATTTACTCCAGGCCTGAATCCACCGATTCAGCGCAAGATAAATAATCTGCAACCACGTTACCTTTACCTGATATATGTTTTGCATTAATACAATATGATTGCAAACAATGACCATCTAGTTAACTTTTGATTATTATTCTTCCTTTTATTGACAAAAGTTAAAGGATCATGGTGCAAGTATACTGTAATTTCTTCATTCTGTGGTCTATTCACTTGAATTTCAAACTCCATATCGCTGTGATTAGCGCTAGCAGTTCCTTGTCAACTGTTGAGTAGATTCGTTGATGCTTCTTTGGCTTCGACGACATAAACCAAACGGGGTGAAGAATTCCTTCCTTGTTTTCTCGCAATAAGACAGCTCCAATTCCATTATCCGACACGCCCACATGGATAAGGAATTTCTTGTTAAAATCAGGTGCTCACAGTATCAGTTTCGAAGTTAATATGGCCTTCCTTTGACTTTCCCTTCTTCCTGGTATTTCGATAACATAAATCAGGTCACTGATCTTACCCAAAATCCGGAATGGTCCTTGGAACTGTTGGTAAGTGGGAATCTCCTTATCAGTAAGAAACTCAACACCTGTTGTCCTACCGCAAACTGTCTGTTCTTACTTCTCAAACCAAACCTTTTCTTCGTTTTTCCTTAACTCGTTTTCATGCTTTCTAGGGAAAATTTCCTTATCTCGCCAATCCTTTTCCTCAAACTCTTGACATATTCTCCATCCATATCCTCTCGATCTTTCCCTTTTTCTGCTAACATTTGAATCGGTCATTTTCTGAACGGTTCTCTTCGTACTTCAATCGGGTGTAAGGGAGCTTTCTTGATGTACTCATCAGGCTTTCCAGCCATCTGACAAACGGGACATGCGTAGCAAAACTGGTTCACATCCTTATGCATACCAGGCCAGAAAAAGTGTTTCATAATCTTCTCCGTCGTCTTCCTTATTAACATGTGTCCTATGTCATGCGCTATGGTGCGGTGCGGTAATCAATGTCTGACGATATATCCCACATTTGGCATTCCCAGGGATATCAGCAGGTCTATGCCTCCTCATAAGCAACCCATCTTTAAGATGATAACAGGTGGGAGATAGCTTCACCTCTGTCTCATCCCCCACACGGTACAGTAACTTTGTTAATGTTGCATCCTTCCGTTGCAATCCTGTCTGCCTTTTCTGACTCACTTGTCCTACTCCTAATGCAGAGTTTTTTATTTCTTCCAAATCCATTATTCTCCCTGTCCATTCGTCTGTCGTTCCTTTTCTCTCGGACTCTCTCCGGAGCTCTCCTCTTGCGTAATATCATGGGTTTCCTCTTCCTCTGCAAATAAATCCTCTAAGTTCATTGCTCCTTCGGTTTCTCTGTCTTATTCTGAAGCCACTTTCTTCGTCATACTCCTAATCGTCACGCAACTAGGAAACAGATACGGGTAGTCCTTCTCGAGTTCAGTTGTAGGACTATACTTCAATTGTTTTGCCGTTAGAATGGGAGAAGAAACAAACAGCGCTCCACCAACCTCATTACCTAGTAGGACATCTACTCCCTCGACAGTCAATGAATCCTTTACCACAAAATCAAAATGACCTGTAACCTCCTCACTTCCTATTCCTTTCAAAATTACCGAATCTCCTGTTTCACCAATGGGTGTACACCTTGTGTCACTACACTATGATTACAACCAGTGCCATGCAATATCTTGACCGGGATCTATTTGCTCCCATCCAGAGTGGCTAACATACCTTCATGAATATACGGTTTAAAGGCATCCACGCTGTTTGGGGTTGTCTTGTTCATCATATAAATGTTAACTGGATTATTTTTCTCGTCGTCCTTTCCTGTTTATTTCTTCGTCTTTGCATACTGTGAAGTTGCAGTACACTTAACCACTTGGGTGAATGCTTTCGGTTGGTTCGTCCAACATTCCTTACTGATATGGCCTCTCTTGCCACACTTATAACAGACAATATTTATCTTCTGCACGTCTTTTACAACACCTGGAGGACGATTTAACGATTGTTGCTGTGGTACTATCGCATTCTTCTTTGGAACAGTACCAGAGGTACTTCTGCTGTAACTATTGAACTTGTTTACATAGTTATTACTGGACTGGTTTCCATGGTTCGACGAATACTTGACACTTGGTCGGAGCGACAGTTGAAGCTTCATACTAGAGGATTGTTTCCGACTGATTATATTATAATCTTCACTCAGCAAAGCTGCTTTATCAAGTTTCCTCACCTCTCTCTCTCTCTCTCAAGTACGTTCGAATATGTTCCGGAATTCCTCGTAAATATTGTTCCAGCACCATCAGTTCTTCCAAATCAGCCATCTCTCTCACGTTAGCAGCCTATATCCATCTCTTGAAACATTGTCGTACCTTATAACCATAATCCTGGAAAGTCATTTTCTCGTCCTTCCGCAAACTTCGGAATCTTTCATTATAATATTCAACGGTCATCTGATACACTTTTAGCACGCTCCTATTAACTTCTTGATAATCCTTCCTCTGGTCCTGAGACAAGGCAAGATACTCACTGCGTCCTTTTCCGATGAGAATACTCTGTAAAACCACAGACCATTTATCTTCTGGCAATTCCATCATTAATGCAACCATTTCAAAATGATCGAAGAATTCGTCAGAAGCTTCTTCTGTGAACTTTTTAATTAACCCCTGCGCATTCGTGACATTGAACTCAGGATCGTGCAAAGCAGGGGTCATCTCTGTCTGAGTTGTCGACTGTGATCAAGCATTCAACAGTTCTAATTCCCTTGCATGTCGTGCAATTTTTCTTGCCTCTTCCTTCTCTTTTTCTTTCCGTTCCTCCCGTTCTGCCACCATCTTCAACTTAATGCAATTCTCTTCCGCTACAATTCGTCATATCTTGGCCTCTACACTTCTTTCCGCTCTCCTTCATTCGGTTCCTAGGTCAACTGATACTTGCTTCGCTACAAATTCTGCCTTAGCTATCTCAGCAGTTTGCAAACTGCTACAATATCTTCTTCCGACAACCTTCCCGAGTTTATCAATGCTTCTGAGGCTAGACACTTGATTTGG
>NC_090726.1:89344053-89349053 GCF_036898095.1 Palaemon carinicauda | reverse complement strand
TATGTGTGTGTGTGTGTGCATGTGTTTGTGTTTGCGTATTTATGTATACATTCTCAAGCACTTATATACATATATATATATATATATATATATATATATATATATACATATACATATATATATATATATATGTATATATATGTATATATATATATATATATATATATATATATATATATATAATCATCATCATCAGACGATATTAGTCCACGGCAGAACAAAGGCTTCAGACACGCCTGCAAGCTTCCTTAGTTCGTCAATCCATCGTCTTCTCTTCTTTCCTCTGTTTCTTTTACAATCTCTAGGAATCCATTCTGTTATTCTTAATGTCCACCTATTGTCTGTCATTCTTATTATATACTCAAATGTCTGAAGCCAGTGGACGCAATAAATTGATAAAAACAAAATATTCTCATTATATGTCCTGCCTATGACTGTTTTTTTTTTACTAGTTGTTAGATTATCCTCTTCCTTAGTTTGCTCTTGTATCCGTGTCGTTGTTTTTTTCTGTCGCTTAGTGTTATTCCCGTCATTATTCTTTCCATACCTCTTTGAGTTATAACTAGCTTATGTTCTAAGTCATTACTAAGGCTCCAAGTTTCTGATGCAAAAGTTACTACTGGTAGGGACATCTCATTTGAAACTTTTCTGTGTAGAGAAAGTAGCACTTTACTTTTTATGATCTCATTTTGTTTTCCGAATGTTCTCCATCCCATGCTTATCCTTCTTTTAATTTTGGTCTAGTGTCCTCGGGATACACTTACCGTCTGTCCTATGTACAGTACGTATGTTCATTAGCAATCGCTTGAGGCTCGTCCATAACTCTGATTTGTTGTCTCTCTGCATTTTCAATTATCATTTTCTTAGTGTTACTCATATTCATTTTCAGTCCTGCATTTATGCTTTCTCTATTCAAATCGTCTATCATCTTTTGTAATTCCTTCCATGATTCACTAAACACAACCATTTCGTCTGCAAATCTTAAGTTGTTAAGGTATTCCCCATTAATATTAATTACTACATTTTCCCAATCTAAATTCTTAAAACTTTTTCTTCTTGATAGATATATAGGTAGATAGATAGATAGATAGATAGTGCTTCCTTATCCGAAGGTGTGTTACGTTAAAAGCTCTTCGACAGATACCAACTCCATAAAGAGCAGAAGTCCCTAATGTTTGTGGATGTGGGAAAAAATACTTAAAGGCCTTGTATATATACTACTAAGTGCTTATTCTTAGTCTTATTAATTGCTAAGCTACAACCCTAGTTGGAAAAGCACAATGCTATAAGCCCAAGGGGTCTAACAGGGAAAATAGCCCAGTGAGAATAGGAAACAAGGAAAAATAAAATAGTCTAAGGACAGTAACATTAAAATAAATATATCCTATATTAACTATAAAAACTTTAACAAAACAAGAGGAAGAGAAATAAGATAGAATAGTGTGGCCAAGTGTACCTTAAAGCAAGAGAACTCTAACCCAAGACAGTGAAAGCCCTGGTACAGAGGCTATGGCACTACCCATGACTAGAGAACAATGATTTGATTTTGGAGTGTCCTTCTCCTAGAAGAGCTGCTTACCATAGCTATAGAGTCTCTTCTACCCTTACCAAGAGGAAAGAGGGCACTGAACAATTACAGTGCAGTAACCTCTTAGGTGAAAAAGAATTGTTTGGTAATCTTATTGTTGTCATGTGTATGAGGATAGAGGAGAATATGTAAAGAATATGCCAGACTATTTGGTGTGTGTGTGTGTGTGTGTGTGTGTGTGTGTTGGCAAAAGGAAAAAGAAACGTAACCAGAGAGAAGGACCTAATGTAGTACTGTCTGGCCAGTCCAAAGACCCCATAACTCTCTAGCGGTAGTATCTCAACGGGTGGCTGGTGCCCTGGCCAACCTACTACCTATTAAGCACACACCGATTATGCAATACAACACTCTGTCATATTACAATAACAATACACTAGAGCACAGTACAAAAATACTAGCATTAAATCTCTCTCTCTCTCTCTCTCTCTCTCTCTCTCTCTCTCTCTCTCTCTCTCTCTCTCTCTGGATAAATGTACGTATATGTGCTTTATAGTAATAACCAAAAGATTAACATGTGATGGTAAAAACTCTAATATTTACATTAAAAATGATAATGATAATAATAATAATGATAGTAATAATAATAATACCAATTTTCATGTTGATATCTGCCATAGTAAACGTTTATTTCGATATGGGTTGACAGGTTATTTTTGGAGGTGGAGTAAATTGTTCCTAGAATAATTCACATATCAAAATAAAAATTTCAGGGATTGAAACACAGTTTCTTTGTTCTTGCCAAATTTTATGGTAATATCTACAATTGAAAAGACACAGCTATCACATAACCTTCTTAAATATGCTGTTAAATGTAGCAACATTACAGTGAACAGCGTAATAATGAGCGAAATCAAGGAACAATGCCGATCTCATAAACAATATCCGTCCCGAGTTGACCTGCTGGTTTTATGTATAATTCTGAATGTCAGTCTGACTTTTTTGGGGAGGTGTGTCTATCATCTTACATCGCACACACCTTCCATGCCTTATGCGTACATTTGTAGGAGATTAAGAACCTTTCTGAGAATACGAACCTCTTTTATTTTCTGTGGTGTACTAACTAATTTGTTGTTTACTTTTAGCTGATCCATGTAATAACTGCAACAAGACAATCATTATCAACGCAGAGAATTACCCAGGTGGTGGCCAATATTTTGAATACTGGAACTCTCCAAACTATCCTGACAATTACCCAGATGGTTGCTTCTGCTGCCTCTACGTTGAAGTAAGTAAGAACTGTGCTAGGGTATTATGCAGGGTTTTACTTCTGCGGGAGACTTTCCCTCACCTAGAGAATCTTAAAAATTCAAATTGTTAATAATCATTCACATCGCTATAATAAACATGTGAATCTAGCTACGCTCATTTCTAGAAGAATATCCTAATTAGCCCTATAGGTCTACTAGAGACTTTTTAGAACTTGAGAGTGATATATACTTTAGGTGTCGTACTAGTACAGTATTCTGTAAAACTATGCTCAGTAAAATCTTTTTGATTTGAGAGATCCTACACACATTTTTTTCGTGTCCCTATGCACAATTTCCTTTAATAAATAGACACATAAGCCTGGCATAATCGTTAATGTTTGAAAATTTATAAATCCTAAAGTAGAGATCAATTCAAATACTTATTCTTCAACTGTAGCCTATGTTTAGTAAGCCTTGTCCACAGCCACAGAAGAGGAATTGAAATGTCATTTTACCGAGCATAAGAACTGCAAAGATATAGAACATGATGTAAAAATGGCCTTAGGGAACATCCCAAAACTAGAAAAAAAAAAAAATATTGAATTAAAAAAGCCAGATATCTGAGCAATTCATATGAGAAATATGCGGCGACATATACACAGTTTTAAAGTTTCTTTCAACAAATTTAATTTGAATATATGATTATTGTTCGAGCAAGCCATTATTATTTTTCAAGCATAATATATTGGTTTTGCAGTATGGAGAAGATTCGCTTCCTTTGCTGTTGAATATTGTAAAGATGACTAAAGATGTTTTCTTCTCAAGTGGAAAAGGAAGTCTTCGGTGACCAAAACCGAATAGTGTTTCTTCCATCCTAAATCAAATGAGCTGCAGAAGAATGAATTTTCTAAAGACTCACAAACCTGTATCATTATGTATAACTACCATACATGAATATCTGTCAAACATCCATGGAATACAATTCTATTTCATAAGATAAAAAAAGTATAACAGACTAGTATAGAACTGCTAGACACAAAAATGGATAACTGATGAATAAAGAAATAACTGGTGGGTGAATGATAGATAGATATTTGTAAAAATTATTGAACAACAATGAGTGAAATCAACTTCAGTAACACAAAGCAAAGTTCTTCACACCCAAGATTAGGAAGGGGATTACAAAGTTCCCTCGTATCTCATTATTTCAACTGGCCGGTTATTGTAACACAACCCAGGGTAAGGAACGGGTACATAAAACACAATGAATGGATCTCGTCGTATAATAAGCGTATTTCACAGGTCTTAAAAACGTGTTTGATACTAAGAAAGAACTATTAGCATCTTAAGAGATAAAGTATTAGATGCGAATTTTCATAGACCAATTGTTACAATCACCAAGTGCAATCAAAGTTGAGTAACTCACAGGTGGTTAATGTTATCAATCAACAAATCATTTACTATTAGTACTATTTTTAGTATAGAGAAGTATGAAAGATATAGAGAGAAAAATGTGGAAGTAAAGCGCAAGGTAACTGAGGTGAGGTCAGGAATTGGGTCGTTCATATGAAGAGAATAAGAACTTTTGGAAAGAAGTGAAGAGAGTAAGGAGGGCTGGTTTGAGAATTGAAGAGATAGTGAAAGATGGAAATTGAAGGCTGTTAAAAGGAGAGGAGGCAAGGAAAAGGTGGGCGGAATATTTTGGAAGTTTACCGAATGTTGAGTATAATAGGGAGGCAGATATAATTGTTGTTGCAGGTGTCGAGGTGCCAGTGATGGGAGATGAGAATGAGAGAGTTTACAAGAGAGGTGATGAGAGCACTAGATGAAACGAGAGTAAAAAAAGCACCTGGTATGGATGGTGTGAGAACTTAGATGTTAAAGGAAGGGGGTGGGACTGTACTTGAATGGTTGGTGAAATTGTTTAATATATTTGTGCATGTATATAAGGGTAAGGGAGACGTGCATGAGTGTTGTAATTCAAGGAGTATTAGTTTGCTGAGTGTGGTTGGAAAAGTGTATGGTAGAGCACAGATTAATAGGATTAAGGATAAAACAGAGAATGCAATCTTAGAAGTACAGGTTGGTTTTAGAAGAGGTAGGGTATGTATAAATCAGATTTTTACAGTTAGGCAGATATGCGAGAAATATTTAGCAAAAGGTAAGAAGGCGTATGTTGCGTTTATGGATCTGGAGAAAGCATATAATAGAGTTGATAGGGGAGC
>NC_090726.1:89336553-89339053 GCF_036898095.1 Palaemon carinicauda | reverse complement strand
GCCAAGGAAATAAAAAGTCAGAGAAACAGGCACAGGAGAAGGAACGCTATTTATCTTAACTAGTTTACATTTATATTCATCTTATTTTTTCCTTGCCCTGTCTATAATAGTTTATTCCTTAATTTCCAAATGCTTATATTATGTTGATTTAGATTTCAATATGGGGTCTCTTTGGCTTGTAGCATTATGCTCAATCCATCTAGGGATATAGGTTGACTTGCAATAACGATAATTGTTATAACAATAATTGGAACCCCTAGTCTTGTAGCATTCTGTTTTTCCTATCAGGGTTTCAGCTTGGTTAATAATAATGATAATAATAATAATAATAATAATTTATCTACCAAGGCACTTCCACCAAATTTGGGAAGTAGCCGACATAAAAAAAAAAAAAAACCAAAGGGGACTCCTTTTCTCTTAGCTCCTCCCAGCCTGACGGGGGATTCAGTTGAGTTTGGTTTGTACTGTGAGGGTGCCACAGCCCATACTCCCCCGTTATCCACCAAAAATGAAGTTTCATATGCCGAATCTCCTACTGCTGCTACTACCTCAAGGGTCGCCATGACGACCGAATGAAGCGGCAGGGCCTATCAGAACTGCTAATAATAATAATAATAATAATAATAATAATAATAGAATAGTGTGTAGTTTTGTGCCTTATGGCGTATGATGGAGAAGGCATGACTGCTATAATTAACTTCATACCTAGTACTACGCCCGGGATAGCACAGTCTGGGAAGACACCAATGCAATGTATGCTCAGAATCATTGAAAATCTCTGACATCATACAAAAATAACTAACTGGACGACGGAGTTAGAGGTTAATGCCGAGATCAGGAATAAGAATTTAATAGACAGCAAGATTTTGTCTAAAAAACTAAGATAACAGTTAGTTGGAATGAAATAACTAAAACATTTTCTCTGGATAGATTGATCACCGAAAATTTTGAAAGACCTTCTCAATAAGCAAATTGTTTGTGCAATTGAAGAGGAGATAAACCGAATATTCTTCTCAAAAGTGCATTTGTAATCAAGGATTACAGCTGGAATTTTAAATGAGTTTTATATAGTTGAAGAGACATTGTCGATGCGAATATCTGGACCATGTGGAGCTACTGTCCTGACCTACAATTATTATAATGCACGTGTATTTCATTCACACTCCATAAATTGTGATGCGATTGCTCATTCTCTCTCTCTCTCTCTCTCTCTCTCTCTCTCTCTCACTGATATTAGACAAACCTGTTTAAGCTTGTCATTGCATGCTTCATATTGCTAGTTTTTATGGCATTCTTATCCTCAACCATTTCTATATAAGCTTCTTATGTCACATTAATAAACCAGCCATGTCCAGCTACTCTTTCTATTAAGACCTAGTCATTGCCTGCCACACTGGTGACCAGCTGCCCATCGCCTTCCCGCTCACCACTGCCTCCCACACTTTGACGATACCACCAACCAACAAACTTGAATCTTCTATCCATGCCGCATCAATAAAACTGTCACTCTTCGCCAGCAGAGATGCGCTTGCCTGGTTTCAGCATACTGTGAAGTTCAGTTTCACACCAGGGGCGTGACTCGCTCGAGCAGCAAAGCGGACTATGTTCTCATGGCAATCCCCAAGGATGTTTTCCCGGATATCTCCAATTGGTTTTACAACCAAGGGAATTCATCAATAGAGTATTTTGCCCTCAAAACATACCTCCTGGGGTAGTACTCACCATCGTCAGCCGCCAGTACAGCTTAGCTTTTTCCGCTCTCTCAACAATCATTGGGAGACCAAAAGGCTTCGCTTGCCCTCAGGGAAATGACCAGTATCGCTTGCTAGCAACCTGCCACAGACGGCTCTCCTCAGGAAGTGAACCTACCTCGAGCCCTTTGGGTACAACACCTACCCAAACTCGTACCTCCACCATTCCTGATGTCGATACCTTGCCCTTGAAGGACCTAATGACCTAAGTCGACTCACTTATGGAAATCCACCTTACCACGTTCAAGACCTCCCACTCCTAAAGGAGAGAACAACCATTTAACAATGACCGAAACTGACATGCTGGAGTGTCGGCCCAGCTGCCCATAATCCACATTTGCAGCCCATCGCCCACATACCAACCAACAACCTGCCTCATTATATTTTGCGTTTTATTTGCATTCAACTTCATCCCACATAATTTCTTAGCTAGATCTCTATTAAGGGTTCGGCAACCGTAAGTCCTCATTCAAGAGATAGAATACATGCAAAGAGAGCAGCATCATCTGCATATGCATCAAGCTTGTATTTTAGTACAAACCAGATAATAATGCATAGATAGTATGAAAATTAATGGGCCGAGAACACTACCCTGAGCAAAAAATAGATGTTACATTCCTATAATTACTATAGAGCCCATCAACCACTATATTGAACCGGTGTCATGACTTATTAGAAAATCAATTTCGTCTCTATGCTAAAAACTCAAGTGTAATAACGATTTCATTGAACATTTAGAAGATTCATTC
>NC_090726.1:89321553-89334053 GCF_036898095.1 Palaemon carinicauda | reverse complement strand
AAAATAGAATCCCTTAGACAGCTCATAGCCATGAAAGTATAAAGTAACAATACATTAGCAGCAGACTGCTATGCATTTCTGGCAAAAAAAATTTTGCATTTTTCTTTAATATCTGCCATACTAATTACTTGATCAGAATGGTACTTTGACACAGCACTCTATAGACCTCCCACTAATTTTTTATACTATTATGCTTTTTCAAATCCGGTTAATTAAGATATTTACTTTTGGCTTAATAAAGCCTAAGCTAGGTGAATTAGATAAGTAAGTAAAGCAATTCGAATACCTACACTCACCGTCCCTCCCCCCCCCCCCCCCCACCTGTCTATCTTGACCCTCCTCCTATCACTCCAGTAACCCCCTCTCCTCGTTTCGAAGGCGTCACTTACTCTACCTTTTCTGTAACCTGTTATATTTGTTAATAGCTGATAGAGTTGATGTGTTGGAATCTTGGTTTAAGTCTTATTAACATTTCATGATATTGTTGTACCTCGTCAGGGTGTAAAAGGAGTTTATAGCCTTCAGCTTGTCCAACTTGATGAATCTGCTCTGAAGGCTTCTTTTAGCTGTGCAAATATAATGAATCACACGTTATCCTAAAGCAGGATTGATGGGATTTACCCCCCTTGAAAGGTAGAGTAAATGTAATCGAGTATTATATAAGTTGACCAAAAATTTTACGGTTTATTGGGTCACTTTATCATTAACAATCCTAGTTTGGGTATTTGCTAAGGTTTATGCCCATCAATCCGGCCTTAGGAAAACGCGTGTTCCATTATTTTGGCACAGTTAAAAGAAGCCCTCAGGGCAGGTTCATCAAGTTGGATAAATAGGCTAAAGGCTATAAACTCCTTATACACCCTGACGAAGTACAACAATATCCGGTAATGTTGAAAATAATTATAACAAGATTCCAACATATTAATTCTATCAGTTGTTAACAAATATAATAGATTACAGAAAAGATAGAGTAAGCGACGCCATCGAAACTAGTGAAGGGGGTTACTGGAGAGATAAAAGGAGGGTCAAGACAGGGGGAAGGGACAGGGGAGTGTAGGTATTCGAATTGCTTTATTTACTTACCCAATTCATTTGGCTTTATTAGGCCAAGAGTAAATATCTCAATTAACGGGGTTTGCCAATGCATTATATTTTCAAAAATTCGGAGGAGGTCTATAGAGTACTGCGTCAGAGTACCATTCTGATCAAGTAATTAGTATGGGAGATAATAAAGAAAAACACACCATTTTTGCACAAAAATAAATAGTAAGAACCATAAGTTGTTATCCTTCTTTTGGGTGGGTATTATATCAGTATAATCAATTCATATATCTAAACAAACGTAATGAATCACATCTCTCAAAACGAGAGACAAAATTCCCTTCAGGTTATTATCAACACTTCGGTAGTCTGTAGCGTCAATGCGCTGGTTCTTCTTGGTGAATTAGTGTTCAAGATCATTCCCAATCCTTTGGATATCCTATAAACCTTGGTGTTTGGTATTATATCACCTTTTATAGTGTTAAATCTATTTAAACGTTCTATATCATAAGATATTCACATCTATGTTGAATATTCTTTATTTTAGAGATAAAACTCCTGATAAATCAGAATTTTTTAAACTTGTTCAAACCTTAAATCCTCGATTATAAAATAAATCAAAATGCTAAAGGGGTGCTTTGTCAAATTACTTATTTTCCCAAAATTATTATAGTCTTTTTCAAAATAATATGCTCACAAAAAATCTTTTGCACAATCTTTTTCATTAAAGAAAAGCACATCTCTAATGTCATATGTTATATCAATATATATAATCAGATCCTGCTAATACAAAAAAGAAAAAGAAATCCGACTTCCACAGTGACAGATATGCCTAAATTATTATTGTCTATGAAACAAATATTTAATAAAACTTAAACAGTAAAGTTTATTCTAATTAGAAAACCTTAATAGCAGTAAAAGTATTTACACTTAAATACTGATTTTTTTAGCACTTGAGTTCATACTATGGTGATAATTTTTCATATATAAAGTTTTCCTATTAATGATTTTAATGGAACTTGAAGTCATATTTACAATTATAAGAACGGTAAATAACCGAATACATGAAACTCAAAACCTATGAAATAGATTTCAGTATAAAAACATCCATGCTTGAAATACACTAAAATTGTTATAATCAAATACACTCCTGCTCCTATCATATACTATTACAATAACGATATTTTCAAAATTTCATAATCACATAGAGTAGGAAATCTTTGCAGAAGGATTTCACTGTAGGGACAGTGAGTAATATTCCCTATATAATAAAAAAAAATCCTGGCTCTATATATAAATATATATATATATACATATACACATATATATATATATATATATATATATATATATATATATATATATATATATATATATATATATGTATATATATATATATATATATATATATATATATATATATATATATATATATATATATATTTCCGGTCACGCTCCCTGTTTCTCGGGTAAAGGGGAGAGAGAGTAGTCATACCATGGTGAGAGGGCTTGTAGCGAGGAAAGATGGAGGGAGTGGAAAGGGTTGAATATTTGTGTGTATATCTATCTAAATATATAGCCGCTATTTTTGACTGGTGGCGTTCACTATTATAGTAATAATCAAGATACGCAGATAGCTTTTTGGGAAGCTGAACATCTCTTGGCAATCTGACAACTATTTCAACTTTTGATGATGGAATCATTATCCAAAACCAGTGATATTCACCTTTTAGGTACTGTTTTCTAGAACACATAAATGGACAACCAACGTTTACATGAACTAATCATTAACCAAACTCTTCCATTTCCAGAGGGCAAACTTGTTTAACTCTAACAACAGGTTTATGGTTATTTCTGTTATATGCACATTTCATTTTTATTATCCCGATACTCTAAATACAGATAAATTATTAATATCATTTACAAAACCTTACCATATTTCATTTATATACATGAAAGTATACATTCACAAATATAATATACTGTATATATATACATACATATATATATATATATATATATATATATATATATATATATATATATATATATATATATATTCTTTAATAGCTAGTTTCCCAACCAGTGGGGGTGACTTTACAAGAAAAATAAATCAGTACATGCCTCATTCACGTACATCATAACTTCTGGATTATGACAGTAATTACTTCAGAAGATCTCGTGTTTGAACCGACAACAGAATTCCATCAATAGTAGTTGTGTATTCAAGGTCTATAGGTTATATCTACAGGCCTTCAGTGTACTGGTCCATCTTCAAAATAATACGAACTAAACACGCCGTCACTTGGACGGAGTCTAGTAAATTAGTTGGATGGCCAAAGTGCTTCGTATTATGAGTGAAACTATTCTCAAGGTTAAGATAAAGAATGAAAATATCTAACACGGAATAACATCTACCCTAAGATTACATCTATGATTTATCCGGATTTATGGTGAACTCCTATGATCAAATAGTATCTAAACTTTTCTGTTATCACTGTTATTGAATTATTAAATTCTGTTGTAACCAAAGGATATGGGATACCTTATGGCAAACTCATGATTGTGTGATACAGCAAAATGGTCAATAATAATTTCACTACATATATTGTTTATATTTTATTGTATACCTAATTTTTTAAGGTGGGAAATGCGATCACCTATGATGTACAGATATGTTGATCTATCTGGATTTCGGAAACTTGAAATCAAATTTGAAAATCAAATGTCATGTCTTATGAAAAAAAAAATATATTTTTTCAACATATTTCAGCAAAGCCTAGTTTATTTTGTATAACATTACATCCACGTTCAATATCTGGATTCAAAAGCATATGATTTAATTTGTATATTCTTAATGCTGATAATATTGTACTAAATGAACAAGGTGATAAACCATGGAGAGAGAGAGAGAGAGAGAGAGAGAGAGAGAGAGAGAGAGAGAGAGAGAGAGAGATTAATTTCTAATAATATTATCAAACAATATAGTACCATTTGCTACAATAAGCTATTATTATTATTATTATTATTATTATTATAAATATTATTATTATTGTTATTATTATTATCCGAATCCACCGACTTCCATATGAAAGGTATTAACGTACTATCATTGAATAAAGGGAATACTTTCATACTCTCCCCCCTTTTGTTACTTTGAAGAATTAATTATAGGTTTAAAGCTATTTCCTTCAAAGAGCAATTGTAAGTCTAGAATACACAACAACACTACTACTACTACTACTACTACTACTACTACTACTACTACTACTACTACTACAAATAATAATAATGATAATAATAATAATAATAATAATAATAATAATAATAATAATAATAATATAACGAAGCTCAAAGCAGTCGCTGCATCAGCGCCATTAAATTTTTCTGTTTCTAATCCTTTTTCTTTTATGAATACTGCCCTTCGCTATCATTTGTGGAGAACATGTAAATCGGTAAAGAATCGTTGGTCCTTGTCAGATTTGTACCAACCGTGTGTCACACGATCTTGCATAGTTCATTTTGTGTATATATTATGCTTGTATCTTCGCTCTTCCATCGCACTAAAAAGAACCTAAATAAACATGCCTGTTTTTCTCACCGGTAACGGTGTCGGTTTTGAACATGAAAAATTCCTGTTGCATTGAGCTTTTGTATATAAAGGAGAGTGTTCTATGATAAACTCAGTAAGTTGCTTTCATCCTGTCTTTGAGTTACAACCCTCTCTCGGCCCGTCACATTGGTGACACCGGAAGTCGACCCGCTCCTCCCGCCTTCCACTCCTCCTCGCCCCTCCATCGTTGGTACTGTGGCGGACTCTACGGAAGTTAACGCTGCGGCTTCCCCATTTAAACTTTCATCATTCCCCAGCAGAGAAGCATTTGCTTGGTTTCAGCGCGCAGAAATCCAGTTTCGCATCAAGGGCATAACTCACTCAACCACCAAAGCAGATTATGTTCTCGCGGCGATACCCAGCTACGGTTACGAGAACCTCACATTGTCATTCGGAAACAGTAAATTTAATTGGAAGTTTCTCGTTGCTGACGCCACATTGCCAATCCTCGGTGCGAATTTCCTCTCTCATTTCCACCTTCTGGTCGATGTCGCCCACCGACGATTGGTCAACACAGACTCGTACTTGTCGACACCTCTTCAACCCGGCCCATTCAACCTCGGTCTCCACATCAGCGCACCCACGGATGCTTACGACCACCTCCTCACATCGTACCCGGAAATTTTCCATCCAGAACTTCGCCAAACACTCACGGCTCTTGCCAAGTACGGTATTTATCACCGTATCAAGACGACGGGACCACTAGTCTTCGCAAAATTCAGACGTCTGGCACCAGAACAATTGGCAGCCGCCAAACAGACGTTCGCCGAAATGGAGGAAATGGGCCTTTGCTAAAAGGCCTCCAGCCCATGGTCGTCCCCCTTACACATCGTTCTGAAGAAAGACGGCTCCCTACGTCCATGCGGGGATTACAGGCGCCTGAACATGCAAACAGAACCGGATCACTACTCCCTCCCAAACATTGCCGACGTGACCTCCTACCTGCACAAAGCGAAGGTTTTCTCTACGCTCGACCTCTTGAAGGGGTATTATCAGGTGCCTATGAACCCAGAAGACATCCCCAAGACCGCCATCACCCCTCCGTTTGGTACATACACCTTCAATTACTCCTGTTTTGGCCTTCATAATGCTGGGGCCACGTTTCAACGTCTCATGAATGGCATCTTAGAGGACCTCCCCTTCTGTGTATGTTATGTGGACGACATACTTGTGTTCTCCTCCTCAAAAGAGGAACACCTCCATCACCTGCGCATCATGCTCGACCGCCTGCAACAAAACGGTCTTGTAGTTCGGTACGACAAGTATACCTTTGGCGCCAACGAAGTGTTGTTCTTAGGGCACCGCATCACTCCTGAAGGAGTCCATCCCCTCCCTGAGAAGGTAGCAGCCGTTCAGGACTTCCCCGCGCCTTCGACCATCAAAGCTTTGCAGGAATTCTTGGGCATGATCAACTATTATCACCGTTTTCTGCCAGCCATTGCTGCCACTTTGGTCCCCTCTACGCCTCCCTCAAGGGCAAGCCAAAGGACCTGAAGTGGGGTCCCCTTCAAGAAGCGGCCTTCTACAATGCAAAAAAGGACCTATCAACTGCTGCGGCTCTCACTTTTTCTATCCCACATGCCCCTCTCCTTCTCTCCACCGAAGCCAGCGACGTCGCTATTGGTGCAGTACTCGAGCAGGTGGTCAACGGCTTTTTCAGCAGAAAACTGTCTAAGGCAAATTCGGGTTATTCTACCTTCGATCGCAAATTGCTGGTGGTGCATTTGGCTGTCCGTCGCTTTCGCCATTTCTTAGAAGGTATGCCCCTCATCATTCGCACAGACCACATGCCTCTGGTACATGCCTTCACTCGACAGTCTGACGCCTGGTCCGCCCGTCAATCCCGACATCTCTCCGCCGTGGCTGAATACAATTGCACCCTTCAATAAATCCCTGTAAAAATGAATCCCGTTGCCAATGCCCTGTCAATAAACACGTTGGCTGCCGTTCAACTAGGATTGGATTACAATGCCCTGGCTGAAGCCCAACGACAGGATCCAGAGTATCAAGCATGTAGGACATCCTGCGCGTCCCTTCGTTGGGAAGACTTCCCCCTCGAAGACTCCAATACCACCTTCCTCTGTGACGTCAGTACTGGTAGACCGCGACCTTGGATTCCTGCTCCCATGCGCCGGCAGGTGTTTGATTTCAATCACAGCCTTTCATATCTCTCGTGCCGTTCTACTGCACAGCTGCTGAAGACGAAGTTCATTTGGCGCGGCATTTCTAAGGATGCTAAGGATTGGGTCCGCGCCTGTACTTCTTGCCAAACTTCCAAAGTACATCGACACACGGATTCAGGAGTGGGCACCTTTCCTTATCCTCAGCGTCGTTTCGCACACATTCACGGCGATGTTGTAGGGCCCCTACCCACATCACAAGGACATTGTTACCGCTCCACTCGTTGGCGTGAACCCATTCCCATGGAAACTGCACCGTCCGCCTCATGTACATCTGCCTTACTCTCAGGATGGATTGCAAGATTTGGTATCCGTGAGCATATTACTTCTGACAGGGGTACCACTTTCACCTCTCAATTGTGGACATCATTAGCAAATCTCCTGTGTATCACCCTATATCAGACTACGGCTTACAACCCCGCTGCCAATTGAATGGTTGAACGTTTTCATCGCACCCTCAAAGCAGCTTTGATGTCCCACTGCAAGAATTCCAACTGGTTTACTCAGCTTCCCTGGGTCCCCCTGGGACTGAGGACCACTCCTAAAGACGCCCTCGACGTCTCGGCAGCTGAAATAGTATATGGGGACCAGTTGGTCATCCCTGCTGAATTTTTTCGTTCTACAACCTCCTTCGACGATCTCTCAGGATGGATTGCAAGATTTGGTATCCCTGAGCATATTACTTCTGACAGGGGTACCACTTTCACCTCTCAATTGTGGACATCATTAGCAAATCTCCTGGGCATCACCCTACATCAGACTACGGCCTACAACCCCGCTGCCAATGGAATGGTTGAACATTTTCATCGCACCCTCAAAACAGCTTTGATGTCCCGCTGCAAGGATTCCAACTGGTTTACTCAGCTTCCCTTGGTCCCCCTGAGACCGAGGACCACTCCTAAAGACGCCCTCGACGTCTCGGCAGCTGAAATGGTGTATGGCGACCCGTTGGTCATCCATGCTGAATTCTTTCCTTCTACAACCTCCTCCGACGATCTCCAGCGCATACGTCATGTCGTGGGAAAACTTACTCCATGCCGCCAGATTTACAAGCCCCCAGCGAGGCATCACCAGCCAACAGACTTGCACTCTGCAACGCACGTCCTCCTGCCCAACGACACTAGCAAGGCACCGCTAACGCCCCCTTACACGGGCCCTTTCCTTGTGATCCGACGCACTCCGAAAGCATTCCCACTAAACATTCGTGGCAAAGAAGACTGGGTTTCCATTGATCGTCTAAAACCTGCTTATCTCCTGCCAGATGACCCGCCTACAGTTCGCCTCTCTAGATCAGGGCGCCCTATTTAACCTGTACAGTATGTTATTTTTAGGGGGGGAGCTATGTACCAATCGTGTGTCACACGATCGTACATAGTTCATTTTGTGGATATATTATGCTTGTATCTTCGCTCTTCCCTCACACTACAAAGAACCTGAATAAACATGCCTGTTTTTCTCACCGGTAAAGGTGTCGATTTTGAACATGAAATTTCCTGTTGCATTGAGCTTTCATATATAAAGGAGAGTGTTCTATAATAAACTCACTCAGTTGCTTTAATCCTGTCTTTGAGTCACAACCTTCTCTCGACCCGTCACAGATTATTCGACACGAGAGGGACAGGGCGATTTTACATAGGCAGTTTTTTGCCATCTGATGATATATGTCAAAGTTCAGGGTATTTTGTGGGCCTGTTGTGGGCCTGTTTCTTTGATCGTCTTTATATTGCCAATGCATTTTTTCTAAGTATAGGTTAATTTTCGTCGGACTTGTTGCTGTTCAGTATCATTATACAAATGGTTTAGCTATTTAATTTTTACTGCTTTCTTAATTTGTTTGTTGAGTTCCCAATTGTTTGCCAAGTTACTCTGTCTAATTCCACCTAGGTAACCTTTCAAGAAGCAGGAAGAATAGTGGAAAATTTCCCATTTTACAATGATTTTAGCTGTAGCTGATTAATTTTGAGAGGGTTAATTGCCATTTCATGAGACAGACAATAGCCTGCCTAAAAGAGTATCTCATCCGGGAGATATATCTGTCAATCAGGAAGCAACTCAGCGTACCCTAGAATTTGAACCATAAGGTAAAATGCAAGTGATGACATCTGCCTGCAGAAGCTTGTCTGGTTTGGTGGTTATCCCAGAGTTTGGGCAAACCAATCTGCAATCAGCTCGAAGGTACAATTTCTGCTCGCATACTTCTGACTAATGAAAAATCAACATCCCATTTATATTAGCTTACTTTTTTTTTTTTTTAATACGAACTGGCTAAATAATCCAAATTCTCTCAAAGGAAGCCTGACAGCCTTTGGGGACACAACCATTGGGAAAGAAGGATCAGCGTGGTGACTTCAATCATCGTAGTTTTCGGAGCCGTTCCCCATGGAAAGGCCAGTCTCAGGCAAGCTCCCGAGGAGGCCCTACACCTTCCAACTACAACTCAACCTTATTCCCACAATCCTTTACCTTTTTCCAGACAGCCTCTCTCTTAAACGAAGGAATAAATTCTTACATATATAGCTGCTCCATTTTTCTTTTATTCGTAATCCTTCCATTTCCTATCCCCGTCTCTTTTACTTACTAGGACTTACTGCTGTAAAACATTTTCTGCTACTGCAACCTTCTTTTCGGCCGAATGTGGACCCTGATTTTAGGTACTGCCAGTTACTTATGGCAGGCACTATACAAGAAAGAGAAAACTTTTACTTTATCCTTGGCTAGCCAAGTACCTCTTCAATAACCCTACTCTTTAGGCTGAACATCGGCTATATACATTATATACTATCACCGAGAACCCCTTACTCAATTTCAAATAGAATGTACTTCTCTGCTGAGCACCACCAACACGACCTGGCCATACCTGCCACGGTCAACCAATCCTAAGGGGCTGACAATTGGTTAAGAGCTCCTTTTCAAAGACAATTCTTTGTCTATCCCCAGATAGAAAATGAAAAGAACTTGTTTGTTCGGAACATCTCTAAGTAATGAGAACTACTGACTCCTGTAAAACTTATGTGGACATTGTAAGTTAATACTATCGGAACTATGGCTTAGCTATAGTTCCCTGCAATGATAAGTACTATTAATGCTGCATTTAAGATCCAGTCCTAAGTTGCCGGACATCCTAGTCTTGTTGAACATAATGATTACTTGGCTTGGAAGGTAGAAGTGTAGAATTATCTAATACATGGTTATCGGACGATAACAAAAGTATGGGCGACTGAACATAATCAAATGAGTTTCGTGCATATATGTATAATAGAATTCTATCCTATTGCTAGAAATAAACTATTAGAGTTATACTCTTCTTGATGCAGTTTATACAAAATCCGATGATGAAGTATACATACAACAGTACTTATTCATGTAGAGATGCGAAGATTTTGCACACGATACATGTATCATTAGGGTGTTACATAAGCTTTACATATAACTTGCGATTCTTATAAGTCACATACATAACAGAAATTTAACTGATCCCCCAAACCTTGATCTACCTGGAATTTTTATCTAGATTTTCCAAGCGATATATAACCCCTGCCTTTTTATTTCAAACTATTTTGTGCAGCATAATATATAAGGAAAAAAATACTGAATATTTCACTCCTGAATTATGAGATACTCACAATTGCTAGGAGAACGCAATATTTTTGAGGAAAAAAGTTATTCGAAACAGAAAAATTTTTGGTAAATTGAATACCCCTGAAACAGAAATTACTTTTCACTCTGCTTACTTGAAAAAAGGGTTTACTCCTAATATAATATATATATATATATATATATATATATATATATATATATGTGTGTGTGTGTGTGTGTGTGTGTGTGTGTGTGTGTGTGTGTGTATATAATAATAATAATAATAATAATAATAATAATAATAATAATAATGCTCATCAACATGGAACTCTATATATGATGTAGGATAAAACATGTCCAAAAATACTACAAATAGATACAAAAAAATTGCTGAGAATAATTACTTCCTAATTAGTGAGTAAGGGTTGGAGTGGGTATTACGGCCAATTAGGGAGATATAATTAGGAACATATTATAATAAGTCAAAGAGGTGAAAATTAAAGACCAAAACTGAAAACGATAATTAGGCGAGAGGAAATTGTGTTAAAATTCATTAACATGCTTATACATTTCACCTGCTCTGAAGAATCCTAAATCTCTTCAGCCAATTAGGTACAAGGGTATATGATCATGTTGACTTTTTATATAAAATTGTACTCTCTAGATTGGTTTACAAATCTCATAAAGGATTTCTGGAGTTTTTTATCCAAATTCTTCAACCTTTTTTTCAGCTTATAATTTCACTAATTTGTAAGTTAGTGACTTCAAAAGATTAGTTTAACTTGAACTCCATGCCTAATAAACCTTTTCTATGGCTGCATTAAATAGATAGTTGCCCTGGGAGACCACCCAACTGCTAAATTCGGCAGCTGTGTTACCTCAATTTTCTGAATTTTCTCATCAACGAAGTGTTGGAACACTATTTTACTTTGTCAATGGTTTATTTGACACCTTGCTCTAATTTATGACAGCATAAGGGCATCACCAGAAGTGTAGGAGTAAACTAAATACTCTTGACATTTGAAAGAAATTTCCGATATCCAGAAACAGTATTCAGACACTACGTCACTACCTAGTCCCAAGTCAGCTCTCTTCCCCTACCCGTATGATCCGTCCTTTAGGGTGAAAGCTGGTACGTAATGGTACGCTGCACGGGTGAGAGTTATACAGCCACATCTTGAGGCGTACCAGTATGCTTTTGAAGACAACTTTTACCCCTGGCTACTTACCAGACGATAAGATATATTTGTAAACATGAAATTCACTTATTGCAAAGTAGCTCATTATCAATATTTTAAGTCAAATTTAACACACATTCAAAGAAAAGTTCGTTGTAATCTCAATACCCTCGGATAATAGAAAGCTCTGTACGAAGCAACGCCAGAGAGAAATAAACAATTCGCTAATTGATCACAAATTGAAAATGGGATTATTACAATTTATCTTAACAATAACAAACTCTCTCTCTCTCTCTCTCTCTCTCTCTCTCTCTCTCTCTCTCTCTCTCTCTCTCTCTCTCTCTCTCTCTCTCTCTCTCTCCACCAAATTTAATGAAAACACAAATATGCCCCAACTGACAATCATCCGACTTCTAGAAAAACTCTTACTTCATTCGAATGTGTTTTTTTAAATTGTTTATTATAAAAACCTATAGATAGATTAAAGCAAGTTAAAGCCATTGGTTGACTTCTGCTCCCGGTATGTAACACTAAATGAAAGTGTGATATATATATATATATATATATATATATATATATATATATATATATATATAATATAAATATATATATATATATATATATATATATATATATATATATATATGTATATATATATATACATATATATATATGTGTGTGTGTATATATATACACACATATATGTATATATACATATATATATATATATATATATATATATATATATATATATATATATATATATATATATATATATATATATATATATATCGATTTCAATAAGGTACGCTAGATTCACTGTAGCCCGTTCTGCCTTCTAGTCGTCAAGGTAAGGTAGGATATGCTCAGATTTAAGCGAACATTTAAGCGAACATATACACACGTATATAC
>NC_090726.1:89311553-89314053 GCF_036898095.1 Palaemon carinicauda | reverse complement strand
CAACGGTAAGGTTGCAGGACGCCGGGCCAGTGAAAGACAATGGCTCGGCCATCATAAAGTGGACAGAGGGGGAGGGAACAGGGTCCTGTATAAGGTGTGAAAGGAACTGGCAAAGTTGTCAGTCCTACCACACCTTAAAGAAACTCTGTTTCAGTATCGGCGGTATCTTACATGACAGGAGAGACTCAGTTCTCCAACCTAGAGATTGCCAATACAGTTAAGGGGACGGCAGCATTGCCGCCTCCTCTCAACAAGGGAGAAACAGAGTTCCAGTGCCGCCGCCATCCTAGGCAAAAGAAGAATACTATTCTTCGGCCTAAGGGGCTGCGAGCACAGGACTAGTCTTCTAGACCGCAAGGAGAAGATGGTATCCTACCACCACTTTAAGTGCGGCTAGGGAGGGCTAGCCTCCAATGTCGGCAGCCTAGCCGGCAGGGGAATGATGGTATCCTACAACCCAGGTCGCTGACACAAGACTAAATACTCTGAGATTCTGACTGAATCCCAAAACCTGCGGTTAAGGGAAGAGAAGGAAAAACCCTAGGCTAGTCATGCCTGAATAAAATTCAGGGCATGATCCACTAGGGATGTAGCCTGAAACTACGCTCAGAGGGAAGGAGAGATTACCCTTAATTCTCCATGGAGACGTGTAATGTTTCATATAATTCTAGGAGATATCTATCTCCACTTGAATTGAAAAACAATACACGAAGGCAACCGGGGAAATGTCTGAACGTATAATATAACACCTAGGTTAGGTTACCTGGGCGAGACGAGATCTCGGTTACCTAACTCACCGAAACTCTAGCTATACAATCGACATAGAAAAGGAAATTATGCACATTATAAATATCATTACAAGTATAATTTGCCTAAATAGCTTACATGATTAAAAATTAATTAATGCTATTTAAAACCAGTAGGTCGTTCTACTAACTTAATAACACATGCCTAACAAATGACAGCGCCCATGGCGCCTCCGGTAACAGGCCTAGCTAATAAGCACAATAAATTACTCTAATTTCAATGTGGAGCAGGAGCTAAAATATACTCATAGTAAAGACCCAATACTCAACTTTCCAGAGGCGGAAGAAGATGGAGAATGCATAATTATAATCCTTGCAAAACGATCGAAAAAGTTAGATCACCAGGGAACACCACTGAGCAAAATCGCTACAAAATAAGGAATGTCTGCCATCTTGGAGATGGCGCTGTTGTCGTACTCAATAGTAGTGCGAGAATGGGGGTAACCTTGATGCGGCTCCCCTTCTATTCTGCCACACCACCCTCGAAGCGTAAACGCTATTAGGGGTGCAGATTGCTATGTGGCGTGTGAAGAATACGTCCTCTGATATTATGCGATATCCTTGAGAGAAATTTAAGGATATTCGTGCCAGGAGTTAGAATTCTGGATACCTAAAGGTAAAATTCTCTGGGAATATCACTGTAGTACATATATCCCTTAGGAAGCAACTTTAAGGAACTTCCATCAGGACGACGTGGCTTGAGCCCCCCCCCCCAAAAAAAAAAAATATATATATATATATATATATATATATATATATATATATATATATATATATATATACATATATATATATATATATATATATATATATATATATATATATATGTATATATATATGTGTGTGTGTGTGTGTGTGTGTGTATCAGCTATTGATCTACTCCGTGGAAATAGAAGTCTCAATATGAATAATAGTACCAGAGTGATGATTAATATGCTTATTTATAAGCTTCCAGAAATTCTTTGTGTATCATGAAGCCTAAAATATTAAAAATAAATATTCTATATAAATATAAGTTCAAACATTCACTTTAAATTCTATACATGATTAAAACAAATATTTTGAAAGTATATGAAAAGGAAGTATTTGATAAAATAACTTATTCTAAAATACAGAAATTCAATACACCAGCACTGTAAACCCATAAAATAAAACAAAAAGCGACATAACTCAGACGCTGTTCTGCCCAGATTTGTTTTTTATTAGGGTTGGTAGGTTGCCTTCATTATCATTAGGTCCAGATTATCCCGTGAAGACATTGGGTGATACTCATTATCGGTTCTCGGTGAACAGCCGAAGTGCTCAGACAATCTTGTTTGGTAATGCCTTTCATTTTTTTTTTTTTTTTTTGGAATATATGATGCATTACAGCGATCACACTTAGCCTATATTGGCGTATGACTCCCGAACAAAGTTCATCCGAGACCCAATCTTTAAACTTAAAAAACAAATAAAATCTGAAATAATGCCATCATCAGTGAAACCTGGGGATAAAATTTACGTACAATTATAATCAAGTAATCTGTTATCTCAAAACTGAGGCCATAAGTATGGAGTAGAAAAAAGCAAATGTTTTTCCGAGAGATATTCGTTTTCGTTTTCGGTAGTAAAATTTTGTTTATCATTTTCCTTATGCATGTATCTGTATAATTACAAGAAAATCTACATATACCAGTTCATTAAGAATGTTGAGG
>NC_090726.1:89291553-89306553 GCF_036898095.1 Palaemon carinicauda | reverse complement strand
CATTTTGCAGTCTTATGAAAATTATTAACCAAGGTCCATTTCACATTTATTCTTATTCACACTGTAACTTGGTGGCTTCAAAGTAAATTGATTGTAGCGTGGATATAAAAAGCAATTTACACAAGCAGTTTAAACAAAAACATTGTATTCCATTTTGCATTTTAAATTTTTTCATGACTTGGCAATTGGTGGACCATTATTACTAAATATTTTTATAGATAATCAAGTGATATAACGTTAAGCAGCTACTGAGCCATAAGTTCCATTTCTTTTAGAGTTCCTATATATTGCTAACGTCTACCTGTGGTTGAAAGTCCAATATGTTCTCTATATTCACCCCCAGCCCCAATCTCCGTGTGATAGGCTAGTCAATCAAACCTTCCAGTAACTCGCCAATTGTAAGTTTTCCCACCGAGTATATTACTTGGAAATTAGAATCAACGTCGTTAGAGACAGCAGTTATCCTTTGAACACCATGGAACATTTGAAAAGCGGCCGCCAGTAACTATCCCCCGACAGAAGATGGGCTTGAAGACTAGCAGTTGAATAAAATTGGAATATATTCATTCGTCTATTTAGAACATTGATAACGTATCTTACTATAAACGTATTAAACTCATTTTAATTTACAAGTTGTCATATAACCTCTAATGAAATTGCTGAAGTTACTCAAAACTTGCAAATCCATAAATGACATAGATTTAGTTCCAAAAGAATCAAGTACTATAGTTCTTAAAAGTTACATTAACAAGTTGTGCTGTATAACCTGATACACTGAACAATGTTATTTGACACGTTTGCGTGAAGTGAAAAAAAAAGTGCTAGGCCTTATTGTAGGAGAGTGAGCGTCATTTTCTAGTGTAATACTAACTACTTTGTCATAATATGTAGATATATTTGATGAGGTTGTTACACAGTAAGACTTGAGAGCTTCAATATAGACAAAGGAAATATGTAGCCCCTACAACGGGCAACCTCGTGTGGCCTACCAGCCCTTCTGATACGATAGGTGATCAGGCAGCAGGTGTTGCAGCATACATTGACTTTAGGTAGTTATATTATAGCATTTTGAAGAAGAAAAATAACCAAATAGGGATCTCCTGTTCAGTCATAATTATGAATAATCAGGAACTTTTTAACATCTGATGCATGATCTCAGTCACGATAGGCTATACTGTTTTATAGGTTCTAGCTTCTTTAATTGTATATACAAAATCTCTACATTTAGAATTCTGAAATTTATTGAGTTTAGGTAGGTCAGGAATAGGAATTTAAAGCATTTTCAGTAGATGGTCATAAGTTTTGATCATAGTCGATTATTAATTTACATGTATACTTTATTTTCTAGCCTAATTCTGTCTAACGAAGCAATATATTTGTAACTCGGATATCAGAACTTTCAAAATCTCTTTTAACTGCTGATCATGTATAAGATGATGAAAAGTATCCTTTCATTTTGAATCTTTTTCCTAAGTTATTTTCTTATCTAGGGTGAAATGAAAAATAGTTTCTATTTTCTCTACTAAAGAAACTGTTTTCTAATAAAAATAAAAAACTTGATTTCAGATTATTCAGTGGTCACAAGTAGCTTAGGCTTATAAAGAATGTTCTTATGAGCCAAGAATCCATGTCCCTTTTGCAAACAGTATTTGTTTCTAAGGGGCGCCGTAATTATATGCACTCAATATCAATGCGACTCTAGCTTTTGGAAACAACATTTCATGTAACTTTTGCAAAGCAGCCTTAATTTGAACAACTAAAATATCCTGTAAGAAGAGAACTCAGCTCTAGGGTCGTTTATAAATTATTATTGATTTCTTTCTTGAATAAAACATTGAGGTTCACAATTTTCATTCATTTGGTCATTTCTAACCATTTTTATATATATAAACACTTGGCTGTTGGATGTGAATTCTCATAATTTAAGCTGTAAAAAATAATGATTTTTTTCTACTATTGAACCTATCACTATGTAAAATGGCATTTTCATTAAGCGTCTTTATTTATACTTGAGATTTATTGTTATACAATTTTGCCTGGTCGTAAATTGGGTTTTCAGTGAAAGCATTTCATTGACTGTAGCCCATGATGCTTGTACGAGTATAAAGAAAGGCGATGCTGAGTTCATTTACTTAATATAACATTTCTCTTATCGTTTGCACGTGAATTTTGAGAGGAGATAAAAACAAGTTCATGTTACCTCTATATTCTATTAGTTCCTCTAAACTAAAAAAAATAAAAAGCAATTATGGTAATTAATAAATGTGTAAGTTACTGTATCCATCTGACCAACTTCTATGACCATATCCCGTAGAGTGGTTATCCCTATCAGAAACGACCTACTGTATATCAAATTTCTTTTCCGACTTAAATCTTAAACTTCATAGCAGATTAAGAAAAAATATATTGAATAGACAAATAGATATGAAAATACATTACCATATATAAATCACATTTAGTCCGTACATATCTAGGCAAAATAAGAGGGAAAAAATACGGGAAGAAGTAGTGTTTAATATTTTCTAAACCTTTTTTCTATATCTTCTTCGCTTACGTATTTATCATTTTTCACAGAACAGCAAAGTACAGTTATCATTTATAAGTAATTTGTATTGCTCTTGTATTAACATTCTAACCTTGTGAGTGTAACATTATTATTATTATTATTATTATTATTATTATTATTATTATTATTATTATTATTGTTATTATTATTATTATTATTATTATTATTATTATTATTATTATTATTATTATTATTATTAGAAAAGTTACTATTTGAAAAGCAGGATGCTAAAAGCACAAGAGCTCTATAAAGGAAAGCAAGCAGCTCCGTGTGGAAAGGAAATATAGAGATAAAATTGTACCGATTTTAACCAAACTTAGTAGTCATGTTGGGAATAACTCAAGGATGAACCTGTACCATTTTGGAAATAATCGCAATATTAAGCAAATGGCAAATATATATTTTTTTTTTTCGTCAACAACATTACGCAAAACTAGTAAACCAATTTCACCAAAACTTAGTGGACATGTGGGTATGACCCAAGGATAAATTCATTAGATTTGAAGAAAATATATCAAAGTACAAGAACCCAGTGAAGTTGAGAGCAAAATAAGACTCTAAGGTGTGACGAGGGCATGCTCTTTATTGAGTGCCCCTCTAATTATTACTGTATTCGGCAAGTAATTGCACAATAGTCATTTTTAATATTAACTAAAATATAAGTAAAAGTCCCTTTCCTTACTATTCAATCATAAAATAATAACTTAAACATAATCTTTGGGTTAAATCCATGGTCTAAAAGGTGTTCGAAGATCGGTAATCAAAGTTTAAATGTAGAGAAGTGTTATTGTTGAGTTTATTAGTGACGCGTTTCAAGCAGCAAAGGACATCTGCTCATGTTCTGACTTATGTATTAAATGATGAATAGATGGTTATGAGTATTACATATATATATACATATATATATATATATGTATATATATATATATATATATATATATATATATATATATATATATATATATATATATGCAATACTCATAACCTTCGGTTCAGTCATAATTATGAATAATTAGGAATTTTTTAACATCCTAGGCATGATTACAGTCACAATAGGCTGAACTGTTTTAAAGGATCTAGCTTCTTTGATTGTATATACAAAATCTGTCCATTTAGAATTCTGAGATTTATTGATTTTAGGTAGGTCAAGAATAGGAATTTAAAGCATTTTCAGTAGATGGTTATAAGTTTTGATCATAGTCAATTACTGATTTATATGTATACTTTATTTTCTACCCTAATATATATGCATGTTCAGTAGGGATGAGGGCTTTTTCTTATAAAGTGAGTGTGCAGCAAGGGCAAAGGTTGCAGCAGCGCTAGATTATCTGTGCAGGATTTTGTGGTTTGAGGGGCGATACTCTGACAGCAGGTGGCCAGGAGAAACATTTCCTGCGTAGTATTGAGTGTTGGTTTCTTCTGCTGTATGAGGAGGGCCTTAAGGAAATGTAGGAGCGTGCTATTGGGAACGCTGCCAATGATTATCGTATGATTGCTAATGTAGTCCCTTGATACGCTGTCACCGTGGGTATGTAGATGTATTTCTATGGTACCCAGCTGAACGTGACGTGGAAAGATACATTGTGGTCATACCAATGTATCTGCCAGGGCATTCTTGGGAGGAATATTGGTATCGATATACTATGTTAGTTTTTTATGGCTCCCCTGCACATTGGAGTCCGGATTATATCTTAGGATCGGATTCTTAGTTTTAGCTGATTGATGATAAAGAGTTTGACGATGGTGTTTTCTTGTGTTGCTGGCACACAGTTTCCAATAGTATTTTGAATTACTTTTTCATCTTCACTGTCTTAAGTTTGTTATGCATAAAACTTTTGTAGCATAAGTTCATGCTGGTTGTTTCCGTAGGTGCAGGTGGGTCTTCTTCATACCATTTATCAAGCACCTTGATTTTTTGGCTAACCAGCTTATTTAGGTATCCATGTTAATGAGGACCTGAGTCACATAATCAAGTTCATCATGGATGGTCTTCCATGATGAGCAATGTGCTAAGGCTCTCTTAATATTCTTAACATAAGCCTTTACTATCGCACCTATAAACCTGGCCGAGCACTAACTGTCACCAATAAGGCAAAGGTCGAGATTTGTCGGTTTGACATACACGGAAGTGTTAAATCCCTGATTAGAGGTTGTTACAAGGACATTCAGGAAGGGAAGGCATCCATGTAGGCTTTGTTCGAGGATAAGACGATGGGAACTAGACCCCTCAAGTGTACATCGGAGTTCCTTGATGTCTTAGAGAAATGACGTTTTAATGAAGGTACGTGTAGCCTATCATCAATATACCTGACATAGATATTGGGTCTGTTGTTCTTTAAGAAACAACACTCTTCAACAATGCCCATATAAAATTTTGTAATAGGAACTCTGAGGGGGACTCCATGGTGATGCCATCATTCTGGATGTAAATGGCCCCAGGATATGGTAAAAGGGGCTTTTTTCTTACAAATTTCGAGGAGTACATGAAGGGTGGCCTCCGGAACGTTGATTGATGGTGTTTCAAGGACCCTGTAGACACGATCCAGCATAAGGGAGATATTCTCGTCGACAGGGACGTTGGTGAATAATGACTCAATGTCCATGGAAGCAATGACCCCGTTGTTCGAGAAGCCTCGGATGGCGGTGAGGAAATCTGCATAGAACGACATGCTTTACCTATTCTTCGCCACTTACATACTGAATAGATAAAGCGTGCCATCCTCTGCTGATTTCCTCACTGCCATCTGAGGCTCCTAGAGAGACAGGGTCTTCGCTTTCATGGACGCTGAGTCCTTCTTAACCAACGTTCCTGTCGACGTGACCATTGACCTCATGATGATGCGTGTCTGCAAGGATCCTGACACACCACCACTCAACGCTCCAGAAGCCTTCAAACTCGTTATCTTTTACCAATCAGCTAAAACTAGGAATCTGATCCTGAAAAATAATCCGCCTCCCCAGATTCAGGACAGCCTTAGAAAAATCAGAGTTGTATACCAATACTTGTGCCCTGTAGGGGAAGCCCTGGCAGCTACATCGGTATGACCAAAAAGCACCTTTCTAACAGACTGTCCTGTCACATTCAACAAGGTGCCAATAAAAGCATACTATCTACCAACCTACGGTACCAGCGTATCAAGAGACCACATTATCTATCATACATAAGTCATTGGCAGCGCCCCGAATAGCAAGCGCTTACGTATCCTGCTGGCTTAGAGACTCTCCACTAGATTGCACAGATATGCCAGGACCACTACAACCTTCGTCCTGAATAAGAAACTATCCCCTCCTGACTGGAAATGGATATATACATTCTACTCATAACATCTATTCATCAGTTCACACATAAGTCACGAGGAGACGTCCTTTATTGCTTGAAACGTATTATTAAGGAGATCAACTATAACACTTCTCTACATTTAACCTTCGATTACCGTTCTTCAAACACCCTTTAGACCACCTACCAACCAAATACATATAGCGTCCCGCCCTCTTAGTTTTTTTATAATATGAGCTTTTTGAAGATAGCAGAAAATCCGTGCATGAAGAATTCAACAAAAAATATATTTTCAAAGTCCCCATCACCAGATTTAGATGGCATTCTTTTAGAATTATATGGAAAAAACTGAAATGTAATTGGTGATGATTTTATTGAATTATTTAGGTATACAGTATAGCACAAAAGAAAGTTTTAACAAATGTGCATAAAAGTATACTAACGATATTCGAGAAACATTTACTTATTTAGTCTATGTTATAAGTCAGTACTCCTAACTTTTCCTTGATATAGGTTAACGTAAATCTGAGTTGATAATTCTTTCATTGCATCTTCAGATCTAATTTCCCTTCTATTTTTGGCCTCAAGTAGGTTAATAGCTTTCTAGATTGCATGCCTATTGCTTCTCAATATGTACTTTGATATATTCATCCACTCTGCAGGTTGTTATTCCTTGCTTGAATTTTACCTCCTTTAACTAGTTCATCAATAATAGTTTCTATATTTCTCTTTACAGACTGTATTTCAATTTATTTTGAATAGCCATTTTGATATGAAACCTCTTAAAGATATAGTACTTACTTTCTAGTATTTTTTAACATGCCATACCTCAACCTTATATCATTTTGCCTGCCATCATGTAAAACTTAATTTATACCTTTACACAGTATTCCAACCAACACAGAATAGATGGAAAATTTCTTTTTGACCTTTCAATTGCTTCCATAAATCATTTGTCTTCCTTTGCACTATAGTCTTCGAAAAGTGAACAGTTCAATTTCCAATATGAATGACCAATTTTTAAGCCAAAAATTTGGGTTTTAGAATCATAAATAAACAGGAATGGTATTAAAAAGATACTGATACTGTGTTTGTATAAGTAACATTCCTTCACATTATCTCCAGCATATATCCTATCTAATTGAGAAGCATAAAACTCCTTATTATAAAAGTATTGGGAAACTTTCAGGCACCTGTCGTGAATATCGTAAATTCAGGATCCTTGCAACCCGTTGCACTGACTCAGAAAAACTAATATTCCTGGGGTTTTATAAAGTTCCAGTAACCAACAAATATCAAATTATTTGACGTCGGTGTATAGTATGATGTACAGAAAATCATAAAAAAAAAGTTCTCGTTTTCATTTTGAAAACTAGGTCCAGTGTAAATTTACACATACCAAATCAAAGGAGTGCCGTTGTTATATTAATGTTACCTTGCATAATCTAGATTCTAGAAGTAAGATATTCGTACACATTTGAAGTGGGCACACCCAACTTCTTGTCAATAATAATCGCTGTGATTTCCTTATCATTAATGAAGGGATTCAGAATAATCTTGAAATACTTCCTTAAATACTGAGCAGCATTTATACCCTTTACATTATGTTCTTTAATAGGAATAATGTCAATTTCATTGTATTTCATAAATTTATGTAGCTCCATCTGTTTGTTTTCTGTGGATAATACATTTAATGTTAAGATTAGTTATACGTAGATATATGACAATGTAAAGGTTTGTGAATTATTACTAATATCACTACAGTAATACACAGGCAAGAACAAAAAAATATACAACAGCCATAGTTACATGTCCGTTTATACTTCTTTTTATTTCATTTCTTTATTTTTCTACAATGACCTTAGATATATTTATTTTAAATTACTTATCTATTAACAAGCTATATATTATTTTCTTATCTTTAAAACTCAATTCTTATGAACACTTTCTTCTCTAGTGACTTTCCTCATGGTTTCATGTTTTAACAAATACTTTTAATTTCTTTTCAACTTCTATACATACCTTTCCCCTTCTTTCTAAAAGTTACTATAAACTTAATAGATTAAGAGAATGGTTCTGAGGTTTAATGCTTTAAACTAAATACGATTATGAGTTTATTGAACTAATTAATCGTAAACAGGGATCAGTGTAAGGAGGAAATGTTTAATCCTCAGATTATGATTTTTATCCAATCACCTAAGGAATTTTTATGAAATTATGTATTGGTTTAGGAATATAGAATTACATGGACAATCTTATATAAATGATTTCTTACTTGACTCTACCGGGTAACATTATTGTTTGAGCTGTTTTGATAATGTTTAAGCTTCCTTACAGTTAGTTCTCCTAACGTTTTTAAAAAATCTTATTTCATTAGGTTCAAAAGTTTAGTGATAATAAACCAACATTAATTTTTTTTCCTCCGATTTCGCTTTTTTTTTTTTATTCTTACTATGATGATGATGACAAATGCCGACAATCATTACGTAAATACTGAACGTGGGACTCATCACCCTCATGTTAGCATAGTTTTAAAGTCAGAAGCCCAACATCTTTTATTTTATCTTCATTATAGGACTAAGCCTTAGTAAAATGAGTCAACCAGCGAGCCCAATCCCACCTTCACTCCCCATTTCAGTTACTGTTGTGGCGTGTAAGGATAGATTCCCATTTCCCAGAGGCCATGTACAGTAATACCGACACCGCACATTTATTCTGAGGACATCAGGAACTCCCGCATCATTCGATTTTGTAACGATTGATAAAGCCAAGGAATTCTTTCTTACCTTTTTATGTTCTCAAAATGACATACCTTATCGCTTTCAATTAGGGAGCTGTATCGTTTGCTCCATGTTAGGAACCAGATTTTACCATTTTTTTTATAATTCTTGTGACCCTATAGAGCGCTAGTTGTATATACCATTAGCCGTATTCAGAGAACGGTATAATCTTAATTGTTTATGCAACTTAAACCATATTGATATATATGGTCACACCTTAGACCAACGTAAGGTAACGTAACAAAAATTGACAAATTTTCATTTGTCGCATTCATAATACTAGTATTTTCATCAGTCCTTTAAGTTAAACGATAAACTGCATCCGTTCCCATAAACAGAAACATTTGTATAACAGTTTCTCATTAATAACAATTTGTCAAATAGCTTATATTGATTCTACATATCGCACGGATAAACAGAAAATGCCGAAAATAACAATTTATATTATTTGTTATTACGGTATCATGTTATTAGTTTTGTATCCTTAAGTGTTAAAAACGAATTACAATTCCAATGGTATTTAAGAAGGAAATAGTTCCTCTGTTTTGACGTCCTTTCACTTAGTTTTTAGCTTATGCACATACTGGTAGAGACACTTCCAAGTGGAAGAAGATATGTACCATAACCCTAAAAAAAATCTTTACATTGTCATGTATTAGAAATTGCAAGTAACACTCATTTGATCAAACACCTTGAATTCAACTCGTTTATTTTTTTTACCGTCTTTCTTCTGCGAGACAAGATCCTCAGAGGAGATGCCGCTATATGGTACTAATGTTGGGACAGTTTATTATAGGCATCGTATAATTATTTGCTGAAGTTTTGTTTATCTGTAAAGCATTAGAGAATGACAAAATTTTGTATAAGACTTATTTTTTTGGTTTCTTATAGGGTTACTTATCTCATTATACTGATTTTATTTGATTAAGATTGCCATGCATCTTTGGCATGACGTGGCCTCATACGCAGTTCACAAAGAGAGGTAAATCTTATAAGGGTTCAACATTAGTTCAGGACGTCGGACAAGCATGATGATGCAATGAGAACCAGCGCCATCGAGCAGCAATTAGACGGGAGGGTCAGGAGCTGAAAAGTCCATGAGGGTTGACAGCCACAGTTCAGTATACCTAAACCCACTCCTGTTTGGTACTCGAAAAATTTTGTTTGGCTTATACCGTCCTCATTGGCTGAGCGCAATAGAGGGAATTCCTCATTACACTAATTTTAGACCTTTCATATAAATCATTGATATCTGCTCTTGATAACGATACAACATTATCTAAGTTCCTCATAAATCTATTTTATTACCAGCTCTTTATCAGGGATCCCCCAATCTAACACCCACTTTGCTTGTTTTTACCGACAATTATAGCCTCCATATTCCTTGTTCTTTGACTTCCTAGTTAGGATCAATATCGTTTCCACAAAAGAAAAAAAAAACAATGATTTATATGAGTGAAATATAAGTTTTTCTCATCAATTTACCTCACGCTGTCTTTTCTCTTAATCTTATCTAGCGTTCATGGATGTACATATTCTCTTACAGAATCGATATTTTGAAAATGCTTTTACACCATGAAGATTTATAATTCAGATCCATGAGTTCTTTTCCTTCCAGTCATTGGACATTAAGCTCTGACAAAATTTTCCATACCATCTTTTCTCAAGGCATTGCTTTCCCTTTCGGGAAATCAGTATCCACGTCATGTACTACAGTATTTTGAGAACCTCTAGGTCACAAAGTCGTCTGGTTATTTTCATTTGCCATACATTAATCCCCGACCTTTTGACTTGGATAGTGTATCTGCTATTCCCATGCAACCTTGTGGAATTAATTGAGCCCCTGCTTGCCATAAATTCTCTCTCTCTCTCTCTCTCTCTCTCTCTCTCTCTCTCTCTCTCTCTCTCTCTCTCTCTCTCTCTCTCTCTCTCTCTCTCGCCAACATTTGGGATTACTTGTTTGTATATTTTTTTTCATTATTTCTAAATAGTTGTGATGCCCTTCTTACAATTTCCAATGCTGTACAGAAATCCGTTTATTGTGGTCAAGAGGTTCGTATTGTTGACCTTGATTTTAGTGCTGCCTTTGACCGTGTTAATCATGAGGACATTGTTTTCAAATTCAAACAGTTGGGAGTGGGTTGGCCTTTTCTTAGAATAATATTCTTAATATTTAAGTAATATACCGCAAAGAGGTGTTATTGATGATCACCATAGCGAATACAGGAATATGATATTTGGTGTTCCTCAGGGTAGTGTTCTGGGCCCATTACCTATCATACTATATGCACATGACATGTGGTTGTTGCATATGCAGATGATGCTACTCTCTTTGCATCAAATCCATCTCCTGAATGTATATCTGTGGTTGCTGATTCCCTTAATAGAGATTTAGCTAAAATTAGTGTCTGGTGCAAACTATGAGGCATGAAGATGAACCCTAACAAAACTCAAATTATGCGGCTCCTCAATATCTGGATCTCATCATTGATAATATTTCTTTAACTCTGCATGAGTCTTAAAATTTTAGATGATTCTTAACAGCAAATTTACTCTTGAAAAATACATACGGTCTGTTTCTTATTTAATTGCACAAAAAGAAATCTAATAGACTAAGTCTATTAACTTTATATTCCTTATTAATCTCTGGTACCGTCGTTCAGTTAGATCTTTTTGCATGTTGCATAATATTTTTCATGATTCGGACCAGCCTTTGCTTATAGATCTTCCCAGATAGTACCATCTTGTTCGTAATACTAAGTATGCAGTTAATTCTAATAGTAAATGCTTTCTCCATCATAAGGTTTAATACTACATAGTATTCTAAGTTTTTATCCAGCTATGATGAGACTGTGAAATGATCTTCCTTATCAGGTAGTTAAATCGGTAGAGATTCAAAAGTTCAAACTTACAGCTAATGTTTTATGTTGAACAGGCTGACATATGTCGTTTTTTATACTTTGCATATTAAAGATCTATTTTAATGTTGTTACTGTTCTTAAAGTATTACATTTTAATTGTTTATTACTTTTTTGTAGGATATTTATTTCTTTCTTTCCTTTCCTCTCTGGGCTATTTTTCATATTGGAGTCCTTGGGCTTATAGTATCCGGCTTTTTTATCTAGGGTTGTAGCTTAGCTAGTAATAATAATAATCATAATAATAATCATAATAATAAGAATGATATCCCTGTCATCCGTTTATCCCTTCGTGGTTAGGCTATACGCTTTTTCTTCTTTCATTTTACTATAAAGAATAGAATTATCAATTTGAGTATGGTGCTTGTGCGATCAATATAAACATTAAAAATGTTACATAAATAAGATCATTCCCTTTTACTTCAAAAATTCACAAAATTTTCTGCTTAAAGTTGAGAATACTCAGAATTCCAGAATTAAATGGAAATAAGTTATTCGCCAATCAGTACTTCATAAAAAGTGTTCAGTTATTATAATGCTGCAATTTTTCTCCTAGAGATACATAGGATACAAATACATTAAATCCAAAGAATGCTTGTTTACGTGTGACGTAAACATTCGATAAGGAAGCCACCCTGCTGAAGCCATACTAAATCTATAAAGAAAGCCGGGTTTAACTTGCTTTAAAGCCCAAATATCCTAGACATCCAAATAGAAAAAGTTAAAGATGATTGTTAAGGTGGGTTTTTAACCCCTGGAAGGAAACAAAATAAAAAGAGAGTTGATCCGTGTTGCTTATCTCAATGTAATTTCAAGCTAATTTCCACGCGTATTTTCCTTTTACTATCAAAATGTACGTTTATGCATCTTCATAACATGGGGTAGAATAGGAAGAGGATGTTGACCATCAAGTGATAAAGAGAAGTAATTCAAACAATCTTAAAATTAGCATAGTATATCAACTATCTACGTGTTTGTAAATATAATCTTGCTTTATATTCTTGACACGGATGTGCCAAAATCCTGACTTTAATCATATCCTTAAAATGCTATCACATCATTAGATTTGCAGTATCTGACAGACTCATATAATATAGAATATACATTTCTGGCTAGCATTATGAAAGTTAGAGATCTTAAATAAGTGGTCTAGTTAAACTGTTTACCTAAATCAATGTCCACCTTTCGGTTACAAACATCAATACTATAAAGAAAAAAAAAAGAATTTTCACAATGATGGTTTTTGCTTTGCAGTGTACAGGTTCTTATTAGATTTTAAAGAAATAAGTTCTCAGGGTAAACTTTCACGTGATGGCAACTATAAAATAAGTATTTTTCGTCTAAATTCACTTAGAGAAATACATAAAAGGGGAAAAGTAATGTAACTGAGTTAAGACACTCACAGGTGTTCTCTATTAACTAATAAATTATTCAGGATAGAATTATGTTTTTTTAAACATTCGTGAAAAGTATTTAATAACTTAATCGAGAAAAACATGTATGAATATCAAATAGACTACCCCCACAAAATCATAAGCAATATGGCATATTAAAATAGATTAAAACACTGTAAAAAATCATGCTATTTATTTACCAACTGATGAGTAAACGCAAAAAGACGTTATTAAATACATGTTGCACACACGCACATAGTAATACACAGACAGGTATATACATGCCCGCAAGTAAACAAATACACACATGCATATATATATATATATATATATATATATATGTATATATATAAATATATATATATATATATATATATATATATATATATATGTATATATATATATATATGTGTGTGTGTGTGTGTGTATGTGTGCGTGTGCTTGTGTGCGTATGTCTAGATAGATAGATAGATAGATAGATATGTATGTGGTGTGGGCATTTATATACAATATATATATATATATATATATATATATATAGATATATATATATATAATTGTATATATATGTGTATGTATATATATAAATATAAATATATATATATATATATATATATATATATATATATGTATATATGTGTATATATATATAATATATATATATATATATATATATATATATATATATATATATATATATATATATTACTGTTGTTATTATTACGGATGGAGAATTACATAACCTCCCGAGCTTGAAACTCACCTGTTCATTTTTACATAAATCTATTATACTTGAAAATTGATACCCAAGCTCTGAGAAAATTATACAACTCCCCGACGACAATATATAGAAACACTGAATATCCAAATGTCTCTTACTTTACTCTCAAAACTAAACTGGGTAATTATTTTACTTGAACTATTAAAAAACTACCTCTATCTATTGATTCTTAGTCAGGGATTATTAGCAAGGTCTATTAGGAAATATTAGTGATCGAAATAATACACACTTTACAAAAATAAATATATTCTATGAAAATTACAACATTAATACCAAAAAATTATCACCAAAATGAATCACTGGAAATATTAAATCTTGAACAAAAACTTAGACTAAGGCAAGAAGGTATTTCCCTATGAAAATTATACGATCACTTATATCACTGGAAATTAATTTATAAAAATATTTAATTTTGATAATTAATGACAATAGTTAACACTTTAACACTCGTAAGATTAAACCCTTAAGAAATTTACATAAAAGTAACTGATATACTTACATGTTTTAGCTCACACGAGGTTTCTAAATAGATATGCATTATAAGTACACTTCAATGTTTTAACATAAATCTCACGGGGCCAGTTACGAAAAAATTATATTATACCAGTACTTACATGAACGCAATGCACTTTAAATCTCATTCAATGGATTTATCAACGTTCGAACACACTACACACGAAATATTTTGGATAAAAACTTATTCACTTGTGAGTGGGTATACACTCAATGCACTTGAGCTTTTATAACTGGCCCTGTAGCAACGTGAAAGGAATTTGCATCGTTATCTGGTTAGCTGTATTCATTGCGGATTCAGACTAATTAAATAGTGTGTAAAATTTTATTTCAAGTAAAACAAGAGATTATATGATTTTCATAAGTATTATTTCTTTGGCTCAGTCTAAGGTTGTATTCAGATTTAATATTTCAAGTGAAACAAGTGATCGTATAATTTTCATAAGTATTATTTCTTTTGTCTTAGTCTAAGGTTTATTTAGCTTTAATATTTCAAGTCAAGTCATTATATAATTTTCAGATAGTAAAATTTTTCTCATTATCTAAGTTTTATTCTGACTTAATATCTCTAGTGATATATTCATTTTATGTAAATTCTTTCCAAAATGTTATAAGCTATATAGAATATATTTATTTTTGTATAGATTGTATTATTCCAATCACCAGTATTTAAATTGGTATTCGCTCGTACCCCTGTTAAGGAATCGAAGTAAGAATTGTTTTGAATAGAACGTAATAATAATTACCCAGTTTTGTTTTAAGTGTACTTAA
>NC_090726.1:89259053-89286553 GCF_036898095.1 Palaemon carinicauda | reverse complement strand
AGTACTCACCATCGCCAGCCAGCCGCATAGTAAAGCTTTGTCAGCTCTCTCAAAAACCATTGAGGGAAAAAAGGCCTCGCTCACCTTCAGGGAAATGACTAGTATCGCTCGTCTGCAACCTGCCACAGACGGCTCTCCTCGAGAAGGGAATTCATTGTGTGTCCTTTGGGTACGGTACCTACCCGAACCTGTACTCGCGGCCATCCTCGATGTCAATATTTTGCCCAAGAAGGATCTGATGACCAAAGTTGACACCCTTATGGTCAGCCACTTCACCACCTTCAAGTCCTCCATCAACGCTTCCACTCCTGATGAAATAGATAACTATTCAACATTGACTGAAACTGATATGAATGCAGTAAGACACAGACACCCAACCCTCGACGTGCTGGAGCGGCAGAAAAACCCCCCACCACCCACCACTCACTTACGCCCCAACCAATGACCTTTACAGCCACTTACTGACACCCATCGGTCACAGTTATGCTACTACCCCTCCAACTTCGGGGCTGCTGCAAAAAAAATTTGCAATTGGTTGTCAGTGGCTAAAAAATGTGTAAATAGGCTATTGCTTGCAGTAGTGGCCTACCCTGTCACTAATCATTTCTTTTTACATGACGCAGGTACAGGCATGCCATTTTTGGTAGACATGGGTGCTCTTCTGCATAGGCCATTCTCCAGGACACGACATAACCTGTCTAAGTCTGCCGACATCCGCCTGGTAGCTACCAACGGATCTGCGATACCCACCGTCAATTATGAAACCTTCCCATTATTGTTTGGAAGTGCCAAATATCTTTGTAAGTTTTTCATTGCTAGCGTCACATTGCCAATACTGGGTGCGGATTTTCTCTCACATTTCCCCCTCCTGATCGATGTAGCTCTCCGACGGTTAGTCAATGCGTATTCGTACTCCTTGGTGCCCTTCCAGCCTAGCCCCTCTGACCTTGCTCTCCACATTAGAGCACCCACGAATGCCTACACCCACCTCCTCACGTCATAACCGGAAGTTTTCCGTCCAGAACTTTGTCAAACACCCACAGTTCCCGCGAAAGACGACATTTATCACCATATTAAAACTACGGGGGCCCCAGTGTTCACCAGATTCAGATATTTGGTACCGGATCGTTTGGCAGCCGCTAAACAAACATTCGCCGAATTGGAAGAAATGAGCCTTTGCCAAAAGGGCTCAAGCCCATGGTCGTCATCATTACACATCGTCCTGAAGAAAGATGGCTCTCTGTGTCCGTGTTACAGGTACCTGAACATGCAAAAAGAACAAGATCACTACCCACTCCCAAACATAGCCGATATGACCTCAAATTTGTACAAAGTGAAGGTTTTTTCCACGCTCGACCTCCTAAAGGGATATTATCAGGTGACCATGAACCCAGAAGACATCCCAAAGACCGCTATCACCACCCCCTTTGGCTCATACACCTTCAATTACTCCTGTTTTGGCCTTCCTAATGCTGGGGCTACTTTTCAACATCTCACGAACGGCATCTTAGTTGACCCCCCCTTCTGTGTAGGTTACGTGGACGACATACTTATGTTCTCTTCCTCCAAAGAGGAACACCTCCGTCATCTATGAATCGTGCTCGACCACCCACAACAGAATAGCCTTGTAGTCCAGTACGCCATGTGTACCTTTGGCACCAAGGAAGTATCGTTGTTAGGGTACTCCATCACTACTGAAGGAGTTCCCCCCTCCCTGAGAAGGTATCAGCCGTTCAGAACTTCACCACGCCTCGACTGTCTAAGCACTGCAAGAATTCTTGGGCCTGATCAATCATCATCATTGTTTCCTGCCAGTCATTGCTGCCACTCTTGCTCCCCTCTACGCTTCTCTTAGGGGCAAGCTAAAAGAACTGAAGTGGGGTCCCCTTCAAGAAGCGGCCTTCTGCAATGCAAAGATTGCCCTGCTGCTGTCACTTTTCCCGTGCCTCATACATCTCTCCTTGTCTTCACCAATACTAGCGACATCGGTATTGGGGCAGTCCTTGAGAAGGTGGTCAACAACTTGCCCCACCCATTGGCTTTCTTCAGTAGAAAACTGTCCAAGGCGGAATCTGCCCACTCTACCTTCGACCACAAATTGCTGCCAGTGCACTTGGCTGTCCGCCACTTTCGCCACTTCTTGGAAGGTATGCCCTTCGTTATTTGCATGGATTACATGCCTCTGGTGCATGCCTTCACTCGACATTCCGACACCTGGTCCACCCATCAATAATGACATCTATCTGCCATGGCTGAATACAATTGTACCCTTCAGCATGTACTTGGGGAAATGAATCCCGTTGCCGATGCCCTGTCAAGAAATACATTGGCCGCGAGTCACCTGGGATTGGATTACAACGACTTGGCAGAAGCCCAACGAAAGGATCCAGAGTACCAAGTATGCAGGACATCCCTCTCGACGACTACAACGCCAAACTCTTCTGTGACGTCATCACTAGTGGGCCTATACCGTGGTTACCTTCTCCCATGCGCCAACAGGTGTTTGATTTAATTCATGGCCATTTACATCCCTCGCGCCATTCTATTGCACGGCTACTGAAGACATTTGGCATAGCATTACTAAAGATGCTAAGGATCGGGTCCGCACCTGTACTTCATGCCAAGCCTCAAAAGTACATTGACATATGGAGTGGGCACCTTTCCTCAACCTAGCGGCACTTTGCCAGCATTCACATCGATGTTGTAGGTCCCCTACCTTCATCAACCGCTTCCTCGTTGGACTGAAGCCATTCCCATGGAAACTACAACATCCACCTCGTGTACATCTGCCTTACTCTCAGGATGGATAGCGAGATTTGGTATCCCTAAGCATATTACTTCCAATAGGGGTACCACTTTCACTTCTCAATAGTGGACATCATTAGCAAATCTCCTGGGTATCGCCCTTCATCAGACAACCGCGTACAACCCTGCTGCCAACTGTATGGTTGAACGTTTTCACCGTACCCTCAAAGTAGCTTTGATGTCCTGTTGCAAGGACTCCTACTGGTTTAATCAGCTTCTCTGGGTCTTCCTGAGACAAAGTACCACTCCTAAACACATCCTGGATGTCTTGGCAGCTGAAATGGTGTATGGCAACCAGTTGGTTGTCCCTGCCGAGTTTTCCGTCTACAACCTCGTCCAACAATCTCCAGTGCCAGACTTACAAGCCCCAGCTAAGCAACACATACCGACAGATCTGCACTCGGTAACACACGTTTTACTGCTCAACAAAACTAGCAAACCACCGTTAATGCACCCTTACACGGGCCGTTTCCTCGTGATCCGTCGTACGCCTAAAGCATTCCTCCTCAACATGCGGGGCAAAGAAGACTGGTTCTATATTGATCGCCTAAAACCTGCATATCTTGTACCATATAACCCTATTACAGTATGCCTCACGAGAGCAGGGCACCCTATTTTTTTTCTAGGGGGGAGCCATATAAAGCATGCATATCACACACACTTGAACACTGTAACGGTATTTCTGTTTTATTTTACATTGTCGTTATCGCTCTCTCCTCGCAATGATAACGTGTTAATCCCTGTATATGCTTGTCTCATTGTGTTTTAATTTTTGCGCTGTTCTTAACTGGAATGGGTTGTATATATATTGATGCTTCATCCAAATAAAGTTAGTTACATTCACTCTGCCTATCAGTTAATACCTAACTGGTGCCTGCATACAAATGCCAGGATTTCTAAATTTATCAAAAACAAGGTTTTTCAGATTAAAGAGCACTGTAATTCGGTTGATCGCCGCAATAGTAGTCAGGTGGAAAGGGCAGATCGAGGATGTACAAAGAGGTTACAAAAATTCTCGAGAATAAGGAAACTCTATTGATAAACAAGATAGAGAAAGGATAAATGGTTCAATCTTTATGATGTGACTTATAAATGCATTTGATGTCACACATGCCTACCTCACTTTACCTCTTTACTTACTTTGATGGCTGCTTTTCCGGTCCCATACGGCAGGGGAGCCCTCCTCTCTACAGGACCTCCGCTGTCATTTTATCTTGTTCGTTCAGAGTATTCAACATTTCATATCACGTATTGCTCATTTACTGTTAAATCGTCACTGTCAAATGACTCACAAAATAAGTAAGTCTTCAGTTTCCTCTTGAAAGCCTTAATGTCTTCAATCATTCGGATGTCTCGTGGGAGCTTATTGTATAGTCACGGGGCCGTATATTTAAAGGCTCTGGAGCCTACAGTATACATATATCTAGGTTCCAATAGTTTGAAACCCTCTGTAGCTATACTCGTGACAAGATTTGTTGGCTGCGCAATATGTAGCAATTCTCTTGAGTATTTTGGACCACTGGTTCTGATAACTTGGCGGGTTATTGTACATATTTTAAATTCAATTTTCTCTTTAATTGGCAGCCAGTGTAAATCAATTAGTAACGGGGTGATCCTTTCTCTAAGTGGGTCACCTTTTATCAGTCTTGCTCCTTTGTATATAATGTTTTGTAATTTCTTAAGTTGTACTTTTGGTAAATTGTAATAGATGGAGTTGCAGTAGTCAGTCCTGGTAATAACACAGTTTATCACAAGTTTCTTTGTAGAATTTTCATCCAGGTACTTATCTATAAAAGCAATATTCCTTAGATGATAAGCAGCAGTTTTTACTACATTATTTATTTGGGCATTGAGAGACAGGTTGCAGTCAAGAAATACACCTAGATCACAAACATTACTAGATATCGGCACTAAGTCATTATTTATGTTCATGTGAATATCACCCAAGCTTCTTACACTGCTTCTCTTTCCCATCACCATGAACTCAGTTTTGTTCTCATTTAATTTTAGTTGTTTGATTATCATCCATTCTCTAACACTATCAAGGATTCGGTTTAGAGTTTCAGTGGAGTCATCTATATCATTTAAGGAGAAGTAAAATTGTGTCATCCGCAAATAGTTTGAACTTCACACCATGCCTTTGTAGTATTTTCAGTAGACTGATAGTATAGATGCAGAATATTATTGGGCCAAGTACACTCCCCGGGGGTACCCCTCTGTTTAAAGGTTCATATGATGGATAAGAGTTTCCAATTTGCACACAGTAATTTCTATCAACCAAGTAGTCTTTTAGGTATTCGTAAGCTTGATTATTTTTTATCGTTAGAATATCACCTAAGCTTCTTAAACTGCTTCTCTTTCCCACCACCATGAGCTCAGTTTTGTTCTCATTTAATTTTAGTTGTTTAATTGTCATCAATTCTCTAACACTATCAACGATTCGGTTTAGAGTTTCAGTGGTGTCATCTATATCATTTATGGAGAAGTAAAATTGTGTCATCCGTAAATAGTTTGAACTTCATGCCATGACTTTGCAATATTTTCGATAGTATAGATGCAGAATGAGATTGGGCCAAGTACACTCCCCTGGAGTACCCCTATGTTTAAAGGTTCATATGATGGATAAGAGATTCCAATTTGCACACAGTAATTTCCACCAACCAAGTAGTCTTTTAGGTATTCGCAAGCTTGATCTTCAATGCTGATGCACCGTAGATCATTTAGTAGCAGTTTATGCACAACTGTATCAAACGCTGCACTAAGATATAGTAATATTAAAATACCACATTTATTTCCATCCATCATTTCCAGCATATCATTTACAACAGAGCAGATGGCAGACTCCGTACAGTATAAGTTTCTGTAAGCAGATTGGTTGTCAGGTAAAGCTTCTATTACTTCTAAGGGACTGACTAGTTGTTCAAGAATTACGTATTCTAGTATTTTTTAAACAAATGATAGATTCGATATAGGTCTGTATGAGCTTAATTCCCGGTAATCCAGAGCGCACTTCAAAACTAGTGTGACTCTAGCCATCTTCTCACATTTGGGAAACTTACATTCATCAATGCTTGCACACACGTTTGAATACTGTAACGGTATTTCTGTTTTATTGTATATTGTCGTTATCACTCTAACCTCTCACTGATAGCTTGTTAATGACTGTATATGCTTGTCTCCTTGTGTTTGAATTTTTGTTCCGTTCTTGACTGGAACGTGTTGTACCTCGGGGTAATATATTTTTACATCACCTTCATTTCCCAGAAACGATACAAATACAACTTTAAAACCCAACGCTTCTTGCTTTCTCAAAAACTGTGTAAACGAAATACCGTACCCTTTATTTGCAAAAATAACTGGTTGGTAATAATAGATAATGAATCACTTATTTTCCATAACTTTATAAACCATGTTGAAAATCTAATATAGTAAGCATTCCCCCGAAATGCAAACAAGAACTTTCATCACATTCCATCTTCATAAAACCATTGATTTTAATAGTAATTCAATCGTTGTCGTGTCACAGGAAGCACAATGTTTGCAGATATATTGCTATGCTAACCAGAAAATTGCCTAAGAAAAACTTTAGCCCCTATGGTAAATATTCAAGTTAAATTTCATTGGTGGAAAGGTTATTATATATATAAAAAAAAAAGTTTGTAGCATTTTCCTCCTAAAGACTACTGGCCATTGAAGCTGGCCGGTTTATGATTGTCATCTCCTTATGTGTGACACGGGCTCTCATATAAGGAGGAGCAATCAAAGACCGACCAGCTTCTATGGTCAGTAGTTTTTAGGAGGAAAATATCAAACTTTTGTTTAGATGAAAGTTTCTCCATCAATGGAACTCAACTTCCGATAGAAATAAAAAAAATTTAAAAGGAAAAATACTCAAGGCCTTCAAGACCTTGTAACCTAGTTTGCCTAAATTATAGGCTAATATTTTTCTTTTTTCCTTTTTTGCAGATTCCATATACATTATTTTTAAAACACCTTTCACATAATTTACTTGGGATTCTTAGTTAATGCTAATTATTTGTCAACAGATCCAAAGCCATGCTGATCATCCAGTTACTTTGTATACTCTACATGTTTTTTGGCCTTGGTAGTGCCATGACATTCGCTGAGAAATTCGAAGTCTGGTCGGCTGATTTAGTACGTATCTAAATTTTGGTGAAAATACTTAACCTTTTAAACTTCTAGTTTTGTGATACATTACAAGAATGCTTATAAATATTCAAAATGGACAATCAGCTAGTTCTTATACAATTCAAGAAACGAGTCTACCACAAAAAAGGTAATAAACACCGAATTTTATGAAAATCGAAAAATCTTCTCACCAACGAAAAATATCTAAAGTTGCCTAATGTTCTTTGATAATAGATTTACTTTAAAATATGTAAATTTAGATTTTAATATTTAAGAATAATTTTATGGTTTTTTAAAGCAAAGTTTTGATTGCCTTTTGGTAACACATAACTCAGAAGACTATTTGCTGCCTATCTCTCTACCGTATAATATAAAGATACCTTCAGTAACGAATTAGTTTCTACCAATTTTCTCCCATAAAGAGTAAAATGAAACAAAAATTGTTTCCTTAGCCCCATCAAAACGGACACTTACACCCTGCATCTATGTTTTCTGTCATATATGTTTATGGAACAGTCCTTTATCATGAAGTAAGAATATATTCTCTGTATTGTAATAAGTTTTGATATAAAAACAATTGACCATTTCTGTTTCAACTAATCTTATCACGTGAATCTGCAGCCAGCGGGGTATAAAATAGTATCCAACTTTGTGGACGGACAGAGATGTCATTGTAAGGTGCCTGACATTACAACAGTTACAACAACAACGACAACACCAGAATCTACAACCACGTCAACGGCAACAACAACCACTGCTACTCCAACTACAACAACATCAACCGAGACATCGACAACGTCAACATCCTCAACTACTACAACTCCAGTTAAAACAACAAGTACAACGTCACAAACAACAAGCACAACTCCAACAACAACATCAACAAGCACAACTTCAACAACAACATCAACAAGCACCACTACAAGCAAACCTCCTACAACGACATCAACAAGCACCACAAGTACAACACCAACAACAACATCAACAAGTACCACTACGAGTACAACTCCAACAACAACATCAACAAGTACCACTACAAGTACAACTCCAAAAACAACAACGACAAGTACCTCTACTACTGCAACCACTTCTTCTACAGCTACAACCACAACTACCCCAATGTCATCAACAACGACAACAACATCGACTACTACAACAAATGTAGCTGTAGTTGCAGATGGTAGGTCCTGTGTACATTGTTGTTACATCTAACACTTAATGTATATTCCATGGTTCTTTTGGGAACACCGGTATATGCATTACATAACTACACAAATACTAATAGAACAAATTCACATGAGTCACTGCCACATTCATACTTTGAATGCTGAATCGTTGGTGAGCATCTTCAAAGAAAACTGGTCACTTTTTATGCTTACACAGAAGGCTCATCAGCAGTGCATAGAGCCGCCTTATCTTAAACTTAATCTCAACCCTCCTTTACATTGAGGCCCTACCTTTTCAATACCCACTCTCTCTCTCTCTCTCTCTCTCTCTCTCTCTCTCTCTCTCTCTCTCTCTCTCTCTCTCTCTCTCTCTCTCTCTCTCTCTGTATATATATATATATATATATATATATATATATATATATATATATATATATATATATATATATATATATATATATATATATATAACTGTGTGTGCGTATGGTGTCCCTTTCCAGCTCCTTCCTGACACTTCCGAATTAAACACTCAACTTATCAATCTAATATCGATTCATTATTTCCGCGTGATCAAATTATTCCTACATAGTCATTTATTCTTTTATTTCAGATTACTTTTCTGCCACTCCTGTACATCTAAGCATTTTTTTTATACCTCTTATGCTGCACAAACGGTCAACCTTAGCAGCTCATTTTTTTTTTCTAATATTATTTACTTTCAACATCTATACTTCACTTCCATAAAGAATAGAGGGCTCGCCCTCCTTCAAACATTGCCATCTTAGTTTCCAGAGAAAGTTTGTCTCATTGTAAATTCCTGATCAAACTATTATACCTTTCTCTCTTTCTTTTTTTATATCTCGCCTCTGAGCTCATTTTCTCCTAATAATTTACCTTTACTTCCAAAACTTAAACAAGTAGACTGCTTTCGTCCCAAATGTATGATTGATTGTGAGAGTTCTCTAGTTTTCCAGTGTAACGCCACAAGCTTACTTGTGCTTAAATTCTCTTACAATCTTCCTCTATAGCAAGGACTTTAAATCTGTTTTACTGATTTACAAACATGAAGATCAATTATCTGAAATGCTCTAACTTAGAGTTCTTTTAGGTCTACGACTTAGTTGTAAGAATAGTAGTGACGAGACTCGGGATGGTAACAAAGTTATGAAAAAAAATTTCAAAGGATTATATAATACGGAATGCTTACAAATATATAACTTTATTACAAATGTTAGTAAAATATACAATCCTTAAAATTTGATCACTTAGTGCACATAAAGTGATATCAAACAGTAGTTTCACGGAACAGATAACATATCATAATTCACATCTCAATTCACACTAGTCTTGGCTAAATCATGAGAAATAAAAAAAGTTCAGTTTTCTATATGTGCTGCTACATGATTAGCACTGGTACAAATTATACAGTTGGATTCTAATAAATTATTTAGTAGCACTTCATTTCGTTAACAAAAAGTTACGTTAAAGTTCAGGCTACGTAGTAGTTAGAGTAGGTGACTATACAACGATTATACAGTGATTACACAGTTCTTAACACTTTATTTCATTAAAATAATTCAATCCCAAAAATGCAATAGGCTTAAACAGTTATTAACCCTTCATTTCATTAGAGCAACTCAAACATAAAATTGCACTATTATTATTATTATTACTTACTTACTAAGCTACAACCCTAGTTGGAAAAGCAGTATGCTATAAGCCAAGGGGCTTCAACAGGGAAAATAGCTCAGTGCGGAAATGAAAAAAGGAAAATAAAATATTCTAAGAAGAGTAACAACAATAAATATCTCCTATATAAACTATAAAAACTTTAACAAAACAAGAGGAAGAGAAATAAGATAGGAGAGTGTGCTCGAGTGTACACTCAAGCAAGAGAACTCTAACCCAAGACAGTGAAAGGCCATGGTACAGAGGCTATGGCACTACCCAAGACTAGAGAACAGTGGTTTGATTTTGGAGTGTCCTTCTCCTAGAAGAGCTGCTTACCATAGCTAAAGAGTCTCTTCTACCCTTACCAAGAGGAAAGTGGCACTGAACAATTACAGTGCAGTAACCCCTTGGGTGATGAAGAATTGTTTGGTAATCTGTGTTGTCAGGTGTATGAGGATAGAGGAGAATATGTAAAGAATATGCCAGACTATTCAGTGTGTATGTAGGCAAAGGGAAAATGAACCGTAACCAGAGAGGAGGATCCAATGTAGTACTGTCTGGCCAGTCAAAAGACCCCATAACTCTCTAGCGGTAGTATCTCAACGGGTGGCTGGTGCCCTGGCCAACCTACTACCTAGTCGTACGGTTATCAATACTGTATGTCATTTCGTTAAACCATAGTTCACAATCACCTTACCATAATAGCTATCGAAGATGTCGAAGAGTACAGAGGCATCAGAGCCTTAGGGAAACTTGACTGCATTCCGGAGGATATTGTATGATGGCTGACTCTCCTAGTTGATGTGTCCTTTACCCAACCGGAACTAACTTTTGTATACCCCACCCCCCGTTGTAAGCTTTAGCACTCAAGTGTCACCTGTTACATCACAAAACCCCATGATCAAAATATTTGAAAAGATCTTTGTAATAGAAAAATTTCCTCTCTATAAGACTTCGTAGGATGTTACTAAAATTATTCTTATTCAATTCTCGATAAAAAATACTTTCCAAATGAAACCCCTAATTACTTTTATATATTTTAATTTCTGAATCACGGCTCTTTTTGGTGACATAACTTCCGTTTCAACATCCACGTATGAACAATTCTATTCGTTCTGGACTCTTCCAGATTTCCTACATCACATTAGATTTTTCCCGAACCGCAATAAAAATACACCTCATTATGTTTTATTCCTCGAAGTAGAGACATCAGAAATCATTCTTTATTTATTCAATTGATATACTTTATATGAATTCATGACTAACCAATTACTTAACAATACAATACTTATATATATATATATATATATATATATATATATATATATATATATATATATATATATATATATATATATATAGATACATATATATATATATATATATATATATATATATATATATATATATATATATATATATATATAATAACGCAAGACTCTCCACAATATTGGCCGGTGCACGCTATCAAAGGCTATTTCATAGTCCACAAATGCCATCAAAAGTGGATTTCTATATTCTTCACATTGCTGTTCCACATGTCTTAAAATGAAAATTTGGTCAGTGCAACTTCTACCTTTTTTAAATCATGCTTGGTCATCTCTCAGCTTTCCATCAATCTTTCTCTCTAATCTCTCTAGAATGACCATACTCAACATTTATATATATATATATATATATATATATATATATATATATATATATATATATATACAGTATATATATACATATATATATATATATATATATATATATATATATATATGTGTGTGTGTATCTGCGTGTGTGTATGCCTATCCATATATCATCATCATCATCATCATCATCATCATCATCCTCGTAATGAGCTGCAACTAGTACACTGCAGTGCATGTCCTTCCACTCAAGTCTGCTTATGGTCTTTCTAAGCCAGTCTATACGCGTAAATGTTTTTAGCTCATCAATTTATCGTCTTCTCTGCCTTTCCACTTCAGTCTGTTTATGGTCTATTTATGCTGGTCAATACCTGCAAATTGTTTTAGCTCGTTGTTGCGATCTTGAAATCGTTACAGGTTCTTTTAATAAGTAAAATAAATGTTTACAACAACAACCCTTAAAACATGGGAAATTGATATAAAAAGAAATTCACGAAAAAAAAATACAGCACGTTTATTCACAAACTTACAAAGTAACTAATGTTATTTCTTCGGTTACTTTAACAGACAAATCAAATCAATCAAAACACCAACAGAAAAGGGGGACAGTCAATAAGGTAGAAATACTTAAGGAATAGTTTTCTGCGGCTGCTGAGACAATACTAGTACGGAGACTTCAAGCTTGAGAACGTTGCAGAAGGGCGACTGAAGTTCAGATGAAACTGACAAATCAAATCAAATCAATCAAAACACCAACAGAAAAGGGGAACAGTCAGTAAGGTGGAAATACTTAAGGAATAGTTTTCTGCGGCTGCTGAGATGATACTAGTACGGAGACTTCAGGCTTGAGAACGTTGCAGAAGGGCGACTGAAGTTCAGATGAAACTGACAAATCAAATCAAATCAATCAAAACACCAACAGAAAAGGGGAACAGTCAGTAAGGTGGAAATACTTAAGGAATAGTTTTCTGCGGCTGCTGAGATGATACTAGTACGGAGACTTCAGGCTTGAGAACGTTGCAGAAGGGCGACTGAAGTTCAGATGAAACTGACAAATCAAATCAAATCAATCAAAACACCAACAGAAAAGGGGAACAGTCAGTAAGGTGGAAATACTTAAGGAATAGTTTTCTGCGGCTGCTGAGATGATACTAGTACGGAGACTTCAGGCTTGAGAACGTTGCAGAAGGGCGACTGAAGTTCAGATGAAACTGACAAATCAAATCAAATCAATCAAAACACCAACAGAAAAGGGGGACAGTCAATAAGGTAGAAATACTTAAGGAATAGTTTTCTGCAGCTGCTGAGACGATACTAGTACGGAGACTTCAGGCTTGAGAACGTTGCAGAAGGGCGACTGAAGTTCAGATGAAACTGGCACGATGACCGGATTCGAAGACGTCACAAAAAGGGTGGCATCAAGAAGGGACATCAGAGGTCTTCTTCCAAGAATTTGAGGATACTGTTGAAGTAAGGCTTGAGAACGTTGCAGGAGGGCGGCTGAAGTTGAAATGAAACTGACACGATAACCAGATTAGAAGACATCACAAAAGATGTGGCATCAAGGAGGGACATCAGAGGTCTTCTTCCAAGGATTCACTGATACGGTTTAACGAAGGCAGGCTGCAGGCAGTGTTGGCTACTTCTTTTCACAAGCAGGAAGGGCTTGCTGCTTCAATTTGTCTCTTCTTCTCGGCCATAGCAGGATCTTTTGGAAATAGGCTTTTGTTGTCTGAAGGGAAAGTTAGAATCTGGCTCTATCAGACTTCTGGTCTTCTCTGTTTCTTATCTAGCTAGGACTTGGATCTCATCTGCTTCGGACATAGTTCCTCTCTTGTCTTATGTCCTGTCCTATCTCTCTTGGATAATCTCTTCATGAAGTTTATATACCCATGTACGGGCGGAGTTAATTATAGTGGGCAGTGGTCATCTCCATAGAAGGCGTTCTTTTTAACAATTTTGCATTTCTATAGGCTTCCTCAAAAACGCCCACTTTGATCACGCCATGAAAGCTTCTAGAAGAAAAAATCTGAAGCAATCTGGACCACGTATTAAGTCGTAACAAAAGGGCAGCACGTGTCCTTCCATGATGACATATATCCTAAACAAGAATTTCCCTCAGGCTCGGTTACTCCAAATATGCTGACTCCACTAATTAAGACGATGACATCTTGGTCCAAACAGGACAGTTTCCTTATCACGGCAGACGCTCTCAGCTAGGCTTGGTTTACTTCCGAAATGTTGACAACAATGAAATGATGACAGGATTGACCAAACAGGGCCGTAGTCGAATCTCGTCTCGCCTCGCTGCTCACATTTTGAGAATAGATATTTTTGTCTTCTATTATATCCTTTTAAAAGTATTGTATCTACCCATTAACATACTTAGTTTAATTTTCATATCTAAGAGGAACTCCATAATAACGCAAGACTCTCTACAATATTGGCCGGTGCACACTATCAAAGACTTTTTCATAGTCCACAAATGGCATCGTAAGTGGATTTCTATATTCTTCGCATTGCTGTACCATATGTCTTAAAATAGTATATATATATATATATATATATGTATATATATTTTTTTGTGTATGTGTGTCTGTGTCTGTGTAAGCCTATCCATACATCATCATCATCATCCTCGTAATGAGCTGTAACTAGTCCACTGCAGTACATGTCCTTCCACTCAAGGGTGTTTGTGGTCTTCTAAGCCAGTCTATACGCGTAAATTTTTTTAGCTCATCAATTCATCGTCTTCTCTGTCCTTCCACTTCAGTCTGTTTATGGTCTGTTTATGTCAGGCAATACCTTCAAATTGTTTTAGCTCGTCAATCCATAGTCTTGTTAGTTCCTACATTTTCCTAATCGTAATTCTTAAAAGCGTGTTCTAGACATGCTACAAATAATTTAAGAGTGATGGGGTCTCCCTGTTAAACTCCTTCTTCAATCAGACTTTCCTCACTATCTCCATGTAGTTTTAGGATTGCTGCAATTTACATATAGATATATTCAAGTGCTCTAACATGAGATTCATCTATTCCTTGTCTTTGAAGGGATTTCATTACTGCTGAATTTTTGGCAGAATCAAAAGCTTTCTCATAGTCTATAAGTGCTATACATAGCGGTTTGTCATACTATGTTGATTTTACCATTAGGTGGTTGATTATATGGATACGGTCAGTTGTTGAGTGCCTGCTTCTAAACATACCTGCTTTCTTGGTTGATTAAAGTCAAGCTGTCTTTCTATACAGCCTAATGTGATCTTTGCTAATATTTTATATTTTACTGACGATAAACTTATTGGGTGGTAATATGTGTGTATATATATATATATATATATATATATATATATATATGTGTGTGTGTGTGTGTGTGTGTGTATATATAAATATATACACATACATATATAGATAGATAAATAGATAGATAGACAGATAGATAGCTTTGTAACTTGGACATGAACAAGCAGTTCTTAATGTTTAATTCCCTCGATCTTGTGAAGAATTGCAAAAGGATATTCGTGTCCACATTTTCACCGTCTCAGTAAGCTAGGGAAGAGAGACTGAGGCGTCATTAGCAGCCATTGCCTGGTCCTCCCTAGTCATAGCTTGGAAAAATAGTGGACTAAGGTGCTGATCATGTGGTTGGTTTCCAGGACATCGTCCCGTCTCTTGCCTCTACTGCCCATGGTGACTTTTAGCACCAATTTCCTGGTTTTTATTTACGACCCTGGCCTTACACTCACATAAACTTTCTGCTTCATCTACTGACACCGATATGCAACTCAATAAAGTCAGCACTTGCTTATCATTATTCCTAATCTAGTAAATAATCTGTGAACATTAGCCATTCCACATTCCAGTCCTGACTTATTTTCTTATTCTAAAACTCTCTTTAAACTGTCAATGATGTGAAGATTCACACATCTTTATCTATATAAATCTTTAATAGCTAAGAAACATCATTAACTCTAGTCCCAGATCCACTTTCTAAAGACAACCAGCCACATTCAATCTAGATAAATGTTTTGCCTTTATCATGTACATATTGCTTACTTTCAACAGGTTATCTTTTATAGCTATATCTTTAACAACCACTATATTGCTTTTTTATTGATATTAGCATTAGCAGCTATTTTTCTAGGATCATAAATGTATCTTGTATTAATTTTCCTTCTGCTTTTAAACTTTTCATATAATCATTTCATAACAAAAAACAATTTCATATCAGTCTTGATTTTGAAATCAACCTATTACCGTTATAATCCACGAATTTTCTTTCATCATCATTTCAGTCTTCAAAAGTCCTTTGTTGGATGTAGGCCTTCCCCAGGTTTCTCCACAGACTTCTATCGCAAGCTATTCTGTCCCACTGTTGCTTATGTTGGTCTAAGTCATCTCGCCAGCGGGTTTTTTGTCTTCCTCGGTTTCTTGTGTATCCTCGGGATGTCCAGAAGGTTGTTCGTGTTGTCCATCGGTTGTCTGTCATCCTGGCAATGTGCCCTGCCCAGTTCCATTTGAGCTTGCTAATAGTTTCAAGGATATCCATTACTCTAGTTTTTTGACGTATCCATTTAGCGGTTTTTCTATCCTTCCATATTAGATTTAGCATAATTTTCTCATGTGCCCTCTACATTGTTCGTAATTCAAGGGAAAGATTTTTTGTTAGATTCCAAGTTTCGGCCCCATAGGTGACAGTGTGGAGGATACACTGATCATAGACTTTCCTTTTTAAGATGATAGGAATCTTCTTATTTTTTAACACTGTACTGGCTCTTCCAAACGCTTGCCAACCGAGGGTTATTCTTCTTTTTATTTCGCTCCCTTTACAAGCGTCATGTAGAGAGATTCGTTGTCCTAGGTAGATGTAGTGGTCCACTTCCTCAATTTGTTGGTTTTCAATTTCAAGTATGTCATCTGCATTTTCAGTATATTTATTGCTCCTGACTTTGGTCTTTTGGAAGTTCATGTGGAGGCCAGGTGATTTGCTTGCTTCATTTATCTCAGTGAACATATGTTGAAGCTCTTCTTTGGTGTGAGCAATGATAATGATGTCATCAGAAAATCTTAGGTGACTTAGATATTCTCCATCTATTTTTATTCCTTTTTCTTGCCAGTTGAGTTGTCGGAAAGCTCTCTCCAGGAAGGCAGTAAACAGTTTGGGTGAGCTAGTGTCACCTTGTCTGACACCTCTCTTGAGTTGGAATGGTTCAGAGTCCTTGTGGAGGCGAATAAATGATGTTGCATGGTCATAGATGTGACAGAGTACGTTAATGTAAACTGATTCAACTCCCTGTTATTCCAGCGCTGACATGACCTTCTCAGTTTCAACCGAGTCAAATGCTTTGGTGTAATCTACAAGTGCTACTACTAGTGGTATCTTATATTCATTTGTTTTCTCAATGATTTGGTTTACTGTTTGTAGATGGTCAATTGTGGAGTAGCCTTTTCTAAAGCCCGCTTGTTCCCTTGGCTGATTTTCATCAAGATTTCCTACAATTCGGTTGGTGATAACTTTGGTGAAAATTATATAAATGACATTAAGGAGGCTGATTGGCCGTTGGTTGTTCATGTCCCTGGGGTCGCCTTTTTTGTTGAGTAGAATGAGGATAGCTTTATTCCACTCTTCTGGCGTTTTGCTCCTCTTCAGACATTCATTGAATAGTTGCACCAGTCTGACGTGGATTGGCTCATCAGCATCTGCTATTAGGTCTAACGTGATGTTATCTGGTCCCGGTGCTTTCCCTTTCTTCATTTGCTTGACAGCTAGTCACATCTCGCCTGCTGTGATCTCTGGAAAGTGATGTGATGGGTGTTGATTTGCTCTTTCACGAAGATGGTAACGAGGTCTTTATGAGGAGTAAAGCTTTTGGTAGTACTCTCTTGCTCGCTTAGCTATTCCATCACGGTTGGTTGTAAGGGATCCGTCTTCTTCTAGCACCCCAGTGAATTGCAGCTTCCCTTGGCCGAGTTTTCTTTTTGCTGTTTTAAACCCTCTGCCTTGTTTGATGACATCTTCAATTATTTTTGTCGTTCTATTGCGAAGGTCTTCTCGTTGCTTTTTGTGTATAGTTTTGTTTAGTTCTGCTGCTTCAATTTTCTCCCGCACTGTTGATGGGGGCTTGAGATTTCTCCGTTTTTTCATGAGGTTCTTTGTGTCTTCCGAGAATTTGCTGTTGTCAGAGGGTTTTGTGTCTTGGAACTTCTTTGCTACTTCCTTCAGGGGAATAATGATGTTATTATTCAAGTTTTCAAGATCAGTTTCATTACTGTTTTGGTCTTCTAAATTTCCAAGAATCTCGTAGTGGTTTTTTAACTCTATCTGAAATGTAGATTTAAGAGCTTCAGGTACTTTGATATGTTCTGGTCTTAAGAAGAATAGTTTTTGCCTTTCTTGTTTTGTGTTGATTTGGACTTTGCATCTTATCATCCTGTGATCACTGCCTACATTGACTTGGTTCAGGACATCAACATTTTTAACTATATTATGTTTGTCTACCAGTATGTAGACTATTTCATTACGTGTTTCATAGTTTGGGCTTCGCCATGTCCATCTCTTGTTTTCACTCTTTTGAAAGAATGTGTTCATGATCTTGAAGTTATGTGCTACAGCAAAATTTATCAAGTCATCTCCCCTTTCATTTCTCTCCCCATATCCGAATTTGCCAACGCAATCCTCATTCCCTTTTCCAATTTTAGCATTGAAATCCCCCATTATGATGTTGTAGTGGGCTTTGTTGTTATTTAGAGTGGTATATAGGTCATCATAAAAGTTATCCAGTTCCTCTTGGGATGACAATGATGTGGGAGCATATACCTGTATGATAGTTAGTCTGTACCGCTTTGAAATTCTAAGAGTGACTCTAGCAACTCTGTCTGATGTGGCTGTGAACTTCTCAATGTTACTGTGTAAGTTTTTGTTTATGAGAAATCCAACACCATTTTGCTTGCTTTCCTTGCCACTGTTGTAAAGCAAGTGTCTGCTTTTAAGCATTTGGATTTTCTCACCAGGTCTTCTCATCTCGGAGATTCCGATAATATCCCAATTGAAGTTCATAATCTCTGTTTCCAGGCTACTCAGGTGTATTTCTTCAGAGAGGGTTCTTACATTGTACGTAGCAATGTTAAGCACTGTTTTAGGATTGGATAGTCGCTTATACAGCACACAGTCCCTATCCAAATCAGACTGTGTGGTTGGGCCTTGATTTAAATCCGCTGACTCAACAGGAACGGCCGAATTTTGTCTGTGGTTGTAACTCATTTGGGGAGATTGTGGGCCATACCCTGCCGCGCTGGCCCATGGCGAGTTGGCAGGGGAAGAGATAGCGAGAAGTAAAGTTTGATAAGGGATTGGACAGAAAATATAGAGGGATGAAAGAAATGAGGGGACAGTATGAGAGAAAAGAATTGACTCCGGACTGAAGGGTCGTCAAAACCCTTTAGATATTGTCTACTTATAATACAGACAATTTCCCCGTTCTTTACACTTCCTCAAAGGAGTTTTTCTTCCTTTAAACCTCTCCTTCGGTAACGTTTATCCAGATATTCTGCAATATATATTTGAAGCCTCTTAACTGCTTACTTCTAGCCTTGGTAGTTCCTTCCACAATCATTCTCATAATAAATCCTAATAATACTGAACTAAAGAGACGTTCACATCATCCATATTCCATTACTAAATCTAAAAATTTAAGATATTATCGTTATAGATATATACAAATAAAATAGTTTTAAAAACAATATAAAAGCTTAAAACTTTGTGCTGAAATTATTAAACTAATATAACTCTTACATATAATTCTTAGAAGGAGACTATTATTATTATTATTATTATTATTACTATTATTATTATTATTATTATTATTATTATTATTATTATTATTATTATTATTTAAGGAGAACCTTTACCTCCAACTTTCATTTTAGAGGTTATGGTATTTCAATAGTATTATTATTATTATTATTATTATTATTATTATTATTATTATTATTATTATTATTATTACTTACGGAGAACCTTTACCTCTCACTTTCATTTCAGGGGGTATGGTATTTCAGTAATATTCTTTGTTATTATTATCATTGTTATTAATATTATTATTATTATTATTATTATTATTATTATTATCATTATTATTATTATTATTATTATTATTATTATTATTATTATTATTATTATTATTAATTTCTGCGCTGAGATATTCTTTTTTAGGTATATTCATGGCGGAGTGAAAAATAGTATAAATCTTTGTTAATTGTTATGAAGACTTTAGCTAATGTAAAATTGATGTTAATACATGGTCTTGATTTGCTACAGCTTGTGGAACTGATTGCAACAAAACAATCGACGTTAGCTTCGCAACATTACAGGCCTACGGTGAACACACGCAGTATTGGTCCTCTCCCAATTACCCACAAAATTATCCAGATGGGTGTGTATGCATACTTAACATCAATGTAAGTATTATACGGAAACACATGTATAACTGTTTGCTCAGAGTTTATGCCTCAACTGAAAAGGGGTACAATTTAACCATAAAAGAAACCCTTTCTGGTACAACTCAGGAACATAAATGGTGGTCTACCCTTAAATCTGCACTCTTTGGTGTAGATGCAACAGTTCCTCCTTTACTTAAACCAGACGGCTCAGTCACTAACTATCCAAAGGAAAAGGCAACCCTGTTGGCTGATGTTTTTGACAGTAAACAGAGTAATGAAAAACTTGAACTTCCTCATTCCTGTTTTGCTGAGGTTAAACTAACTGGTTTAGCTTTTCGATCTCGTGAGATTAAAGCTCTGTTGATGGACCTTGATGCTTATGGAGGTGTAGACCCAAATGGCATTTTTCCTTTGTTTTTTATAAAGAAAGCAGATTTCTTAGCTCCAAAGTTATCTGTTATTTTGCGCAAGTTAGCAAGAAGAGGAGCTTTTAGCACTTGTTGGAGAATTAGTAATGTTACTCTTCTATGTAAATGTGTTTGTGGTAGCTCAAGTCCCACTGATTACCACCCAATTTCCATAACTCCTATATTATCTAAAGTTTTTGAACGTCTTCTGGCAAAACGTCTTAATAGGTTTGCTGGAGGTAATCATCTATTCCCTAGTTTGCAATTTGGTTTTCGTAAAGGCCTTGGAGCATGTGATGCCCTTCTTACAATCTTCAATGCTGTACAGAATTCCCTTGATTGTGGTCAGGAAGTTCGTATGATTGGCCTTGATTTTAGTGCTGCCTTTGACCGTGTTAATCATGAGGCCCTTGTTTTCAAACTCAATCAGTTAGGAGTGGATGGGTCGTTTCTTGGCATTATTATTGATTTTTTAAGTAATAGATCTCAATGAGTTGTTGTTGATGGGCACCATAGTGAGTATAGGAATGTGATATCCGGTGTTGCACAGGGTAGTGTTTTTAGCCCATTACTTTTCATACTATATTCACATGACATGTGGTTTGGCCTAGAAAACAAGCTTGTTGCATATGCAGATGATACTACTCTCTTTGCATCAGTTCCATCCCCTAAATGTAGATCTGAGGATGGTGAATCCCTTAATAGAGATTTAGCTAAAATTAGTGCATTGTGCAAATTATAGGGTATGAAGTTGAATCCTAATAAAACTCAAAGTATGATTGTAATTAGGTCAAGGATGGTGGCTCCCCAACATCCGGATCTCAGTATTGATAATGTTTCTTTAAATTTGTATGACTTTTAAAATTTTAGGTGTGATTCTTGACAGCAAATTTACTTTTGAGAAACACATTAGGTCTGTCTTCTTCCATTGCACAAAAAAATTGGCTTATTGAGAAAGTCTTACAAGATTTTTGGTGGTCAATCTATTCTGAAGAAGTGTTTTAACTCTTCCATTCTACCTTGTTTTGAGTATTGTTCTCCTGTCTGGTGTTCAGCTGCTGATTCTCATCTTAATTTGTTGGACAGAAACTTACGGTCTATTAAATTTCTTATTCCTGATCTAGATATTAATCTTTGGCACCGTCGTTCAATTAGTTCATTATGCATGTTGCATAAGATTTTTCATAACTCTGACCGTTCTTTACATTCAGATCTCCCTGGACAATTCTATCCTGTTCGTAATACTAGGCAGGCAGTTAATTCTAATAGCCAGGCCTTCTCCATCATGAAGCTCAATACTACACAGTATTCTATAAGTTTTATTCCAGCTGTTACCAAGTTGTGGAATGATCTTCCTAATCGGGTAGTTGAATCAGTAGAAAGTTCATAGTTGGAGCAAATGTTTTTAAGTTGACCAGGCTGACATGAGTCTTTTTATAGTTTATATATGACATATCTGTTTTTGACGTTGTTAATAGTTTATATAGGACATATCTGTTTTGACGTTGTTACTGTTTCTAGAATGATTTATTGTTAATTTATTCTCATCATTTATTTATTTCCTTATTTCCTTTCCTCAGTGGGCTATTTTTCCCTATTGGAGCCCTTGGGCTTATAGCATCTTGCTTTTCCAACTAGGGTTGTAGCTTGGCTAGTAATAATAATAATGAATATATATATATATATATATATATATATATATATATATATATATATATATATATATATAGATAGATAGATAGATAGATAGATAGATGTATGTATGTATATATAAATCATATATATATATATATATATATATATATATATATATATATATATATACATATATATATATATGTATGTATATATATATATATATATATATATATATATATATATATATATATGTGTGTGTGTGTGTGTTTATATATCATCATCATTAGCCGTTACTAGTTCACTGCCGATCAAAGGCCTTAGACATGTCCTATTACTTGCGTCTGCTTAATGTCTTTCTGTGCCAGTCAATGATCGCAAACTTTCTTAGTTCGTTAATCTATCATCAGCTCTTCCTACCCTGCTTCTTTTGCAATCTCTAGGGACCCCTTCTGTTATTCGTAATGTTCATTTATTGTTTGCCATTCTCATTGTATGTCCTGCCTATGTCCATTTCATCTTATTACATGTTGTTAAAATATCCTCTACTTTAGTTTGCTCTTGTATCTATGTTGCTATTTTTTCTGTCTCTTAGTGTTATTCCCATTAATATTTTTTCCATAGCTCTTTGAGTAGTAAGTAGCTTATGTTCCAGGGCTTTAGTAAGGTTCCAAGTTTCTGGTGGATAAGTTCATCCTGGTAGGACCATCTCATTAAATATTTTTGTTTTTTAGAGAAAGTAACATTTCAGTTTTCATAGTGTTATTTTGTTTTCCAATTGCTCTCAAACCGATGCGTATCCTTTTTTTTTTTTTTCTTATTTCGGTTTCTTGCCCTGGGAAATCAGTGTCTGTCTTAAGTACGTATATTCATTAACAATATAGAAACCAATCCATAACTCTTATTTGCTTTCTCTCTGCGTTTTCATTGAACATTATCTTTGTTTTACTCATATTTATTTCCAGTGCTATATCTCTGCTTTCCCTATTCAAATCTTCTATCATCTTTTGGATTTTCTCCCATGATTCACTAAACACAACTATGTCATCGCAAATCTTTAAGTTGTTGAGGTATTCCCGCTTAATATTAATCCCTACATTTTCTCAATTTAAATTAATAAAAACTTCTTCCTGTCATGATGTGAATAATTTAGGAGAGATGTTGTCTCCCTGTCCAACTCCTTTCTCAATCAGAATTTTCTCACTATCTTTATGTAGATTTAGGATTGCTGTATTTCCTGTATAGATATCTTCAAGTGTTCTAACATAAGATTCTTCTATTCCTTTCTTTTGAAGAGCTCTCATTACTGCTGATATAAGTATATATATATATATATATATATATATATATATATATATATACTTATATATATGATATATATATATATATATATATATATATAAATATACATATATATACATATATATATATATATATATATATATATATATAATCACCATCATCATCATCAGCTTTTGCTAGTCCACTGCAGGACAAAGGCCTCAGGTATGACCCTTTAACTCCTGTCTGTATATGGTCTTCCTATGTCAGTCTATATAGTAACGACAAATTTTCTTAGCTTGTCGATTCATCGTCCTGTCTTCCTTCCCCTGCTTCTTTTGTAATATCTAGCGATCCATTCTGTTATTCTTAATGTCCAGCTACTATCTGCCACTCTCATGTCCATTTCATTTCCTTACATGTTGTTAGAATATCATCTAGTTTAGTTTGATCGCATATACATGTTGCTCTTTTACTGTCTCTTAGTGTTATTCCCATTACTATTCTTTCCATAGCTCTTTGAGTTATAACTAGCGATGTACTACGGTTTTAGTAAGGCTCTAAGTTCTGGTGCATAAGTATATACTGGTAGGACCAACTGATTAAACAATTTTCTTTTATGAGAAAGTGCCATTTTATCTTTTCATAATCTCATTTTGTTTATCAAAAGCTCTATTTCGGTTTCATGACTTTGGGAGACACTTCCCGTGTGTCCAACTAGCTCTAAAATCAAACCAGTCAAAGAACATAAAACCATATAAAAGACTTATTACACATAAGACCCAGCCTGAATGAGGGCTTACCTGTTCAGTTGCCGGTGACCCATTGATCCGATTTCTGGTCTGTGGGTTGCTGCTCTGGGTGGGTGGCCATCGTCTCGAGCGGTTGACTGGATATGTTAGTTATTGGGTCATTTATATAGTTGTATAATTATATGTGTAATAAGTCTTTTATATGGTTTTATGATCTTTGACTGGTTTGATTTTAGAGCTAGTTGTGCAATTTTTGGAAGTATATCATCCTAAGTATGTACTTATGATGATTTTATTCAAATTTATTAATTTTACATAATAATAATTGTAGATAGGTTGAAGATGACAGAAGTTATGTCGAAAGCCACCAAATAAAGATGATGACAGCAGCATTGACCATTTTATTTTTACTTAAATTGTGATTCCCGAGAGGAGCCCAACTATCAACTATATATATATATATATATATATATATATATATATATATATATATATATATACATATATATATATATATATGTATATATATATACATATATATATATATATATATATATATATATGTATGTATATATATATATATATATATATATATATACATATACATATATGTATATAAACATACATATATATCCATATATATATATACATACATATATACATACAGTATATACATACACACATATATGTATATACATATGTATGTTTATATATACATAGATATAATGATAGATAGATAGATTTTTATGTATATATTCGACTATATAAATATATATATATATATATATATATATATATATGCATATATATATATATATATATATATATATATATATGTAGTCGAATATGTACATAAAAATCTATCTATCTATCTATTTATGTATATATACATACATATGTATATATATATATATATATATATATGTATGTGTGTACATACGTGTATGAGTGTAGTCAACAAATCTTTGATTAAATTGAATGTCTTCCATGTTTATTAACTGATGTCAGTCCTGTAGTGCAGTATATAGAAGTTTTATTGCGAATGAAGATTAATGAATGGTCAGGCGCTCTTATAATTTCAAAGAAGTTGTAATTCATATCATAAACGTGCATTTTTTTCTGATTATATAGACTACTAAATATTCCAAAATTTACAGAAAGAATAACTATACACAATGATTATATGATGGAACTAATTTTGTCCCTCAAACTACTAACCATCTAGGGTCTGAGTAATCATAAAATATTACCACGATAAATCCTACACCTTTCCTCGCAAATAATTGTATTGTTTTTTGTTCTTTTTTTCAGCTTCTTGAAAGAGGTTTCGTTCTGGTAACTTTCAATGCAGGTGATTCCATCCATACATCATCCAACTGCGGTTATGATAATCTGATCATGACGGGAGATAACACTTATCAAAAGTAAGTGAAAAGCATTGTATATGTCACCAACCTTTAGCCTCTTATCCTCTTCTCTAGATACCGACGATTTTAATTGTTATGTCAGTAACACTGACTAGGAAATTCACATCATTGCCAATACCTGGCTACCTTGAAATTATGTTTTACACGGAAGGTAATAGGAAGTATCGAAGACTTACCCAAGGGTAAGTTTGATCAAATATACTGAGAAAATCTTCTCATTATTGGACACAAATAAAAAGCATAGATCGTGGTAATAAAGATATTTGAGATATCCTAATATCCCCTGGATCAATATACATCCGTATTTCTGCGACTGGATTCAGCCATAGTAATGACGTTGCTTGATTATACAAAAATCACGACCTACTATTGAGTCTCATCATGTTTACCTTGTCAGGATAATCAGTGGTTTTAGAACAAGTGAAGTCATTGATAAGTGTCTCAAGTAATCCACGCATTCATTTTGTTTTAACATATTTATCCATATCAATAGAAACACACACGCACGCATTTAGACATGTATACAAACGCTTTCATATGCATGGGCGTTAATTTATCAAATACTACCTCGTGATTATAACTGTGGTTTTAAAGTTATCTCAAATACCTCTGTGGGATTTCATTTCAAATAATCAGGTTTAGTTAAGTTGACAAATTCTAGACGAAAATATTAGATAATTGTATTTTGCACATTTACATATTACGATTTCCAAAAGAAGCAACAGTATTGATTATGTGTTGAAGTATAAACATAGGCTTTATGACTTACATCTCAACGGGTTTACACACTGTGTCTTTTCTTTACAAACTTTGATAAAGGTTTACAGATATCTGTATGAAAGAGGGAATAAAAATTCTGTGGCTAATTGTGTATTTATTTACAGTGCCATATGTGATAGCAACATGGACCAAGTAAGTGATTTCATCGTTAAGAACCAAAATGATGCAACGACCCCGCAGTTGACCGCCGTATTTACGTCTGACCCTGGTGATGGCAACGTCGTTGACAAGGGATTCCAAATGACAATTTCAAGTAAGCAGAGATACGAAAGAGGCTGTGATTAGAGACATCTATACATCCATGTGTATATCCTTACGTCGTTAGTCGGCATCACTATTACAAAGGCAGTAATCAGACGTGGTGTTAAAAGTTCGTGTTTCGTATCAATTTAAATATAGATTAGGCCTAAGTTTCGAATATGTCGGGTTAGCTGACATAATGCTAAACTGATTTAAAGATTAGATACTGGTTTATTATATGGTATAGAATTTAAAATTATTCGAAAATTTATTCTATCTAGTTTGACAGTATTAACTTGATAATATAGATTCAAAAGATAGATTGCGTAGCTGCATGAGCTTTATCCATCAACTGTCAAGAATACTCAGGACCTCTGTTTGCGAATGATCAAAAGAATCCTACTGCCTATAGTTAGGGTAATAATGCGATTATATCGGGTGACTTCGAATCTTTGATCAAACTATGACGTATGATTAGTTAGTTTTACAATGTCCACCGAGTCACCCTTATAATTCCCTATATGATGCAACTATTCATAGGGAATGAAGTCATTGGTTTTGAATATTCTTTTTTTATTAAAAGTTTATCTTAGGATTAAAAAAGTTCGGCTACATTTTCCAAGAAATGTTCGGCTTTCATTCATTAGGGCTTGATGAGTTACTTTACCACCTGAGCAGTCAGCAAAACAATCAAGTCTTTTGCTCTTATTAGTAAAACAGTCATAAGAGGTTGACGACACGGGATTCTTGCAAATATCACAAAATATCTATTAATGAGGAAATTCTACATTTTACATCTTTACATCAATATTTCTGGCTTTGACGTTCTTCATATTCTTAGACTTTATATCTTCACTGCACCAGTTTAGTCTCTGTTTATCATATATTTATCTTCAATAGTCACAGAAAACTGGTGATTAGGAGATTTTCCAATTTACCTTACCTTGATTTATTCTGCTTTGCAAGTTTAAAAGTTCATCATAGTTGCAGCTATATCTATGTATATAAAGTCACTTAACATCTCCTTTTTCTTAATTTGGTATATCATGATTTGGGTTTGAAATTCATATTATTAAGGAAGAATACATTCTCCAAAATGTGTTAATCCATATGTTTCC
>NC_090726.1:89239053-89249053 GCF_036898095.1 Palaemon carinicauda | reverse complement strand
ATATAATATATAAGCTTTCTTTTGAGTTTACATCCGCATTCAGAACTCACGGTGGTAAAAACGCGCATGTTTTCACAAACTTGAGAAAATATGAATTAATAAATGCCCAGAGTCCACTATTCATGACTTGGCCTACTTGCATACTGTCTACATCAAATGTACTCATTCAAGATAAATTGAGTCATACTAAGCTAAATTATAGTATGTTAGCATAAGTGAATGGCTGATTGTATGTTCAAAAAAAATTTTAAACTATGAATAGTAGACTTTTTCCAATAGAAAAATTATGTCAATAGCGCATGATTGATCACTGTCTAAATTCATCATCTTAATTCTCGTCATCATCAAATTCATGATTATCATGATCCTCACTTATATCGTAATCATCACACTTTGCTTCGTCTCCTTCCTCATTTACTAATACACTCATGATATCTTTGGAGATGATGTCTCCCTCAAACTATAACGGCTCAAGCTTATTTCTGTCAGAATTTATGTGAAAACCAAACTCCGGAGGAAGCGCTAATTCCAGATATTGTTCACGAGCTCTATTTCAAGATGCACACATGATAATCAAATCTCTTTACATGCTGTACAAGAATTCTTTTGCCTGGGGGGAACTTTGCAAAGATCAAAAGTGATTGCTGGCCGTATACTCGTAACTGTGGTTGATCCACTGAGTTTCTTGGCCTTTGTTTTTCGAGCTTATTTTTCTTTATTCTGTAACCAAAACCATACAAATGGCATGTGAATTCTTCAATTCATCTCATAACATTCACGTCATCAAGAACCCATTGTTTCCCTACTTCAACAAAAATATCAATCGACTTTTGTCTCAATAGTGTGATTGATCTTATCTTTCCCCTGACTTTGAATGCTGAAGTACAATATTCATTCACCAGTGAAGACAGGAGGAGACAAAAGGGCTGTAATGTAGTTTTCAGAATAATTCTCTGGTAACTAGTTAATTTTGATGAGTCGTTCTCCCATATTTAGAAGGGGATAGTTTGGTCTGAATGTAATCGATAAACCTGACATCAGTTTCTTCATAGCCGGAATATGCTTCAGGCAATTGCTGTTTCAAAGCCTTTCCTTCAGCTACCGTCAATTTATAGGCTTGACATCTCTCAACAAAGATCGTAGGCTATTTAATGATACTTTTTTCTCATATCATTAGAGCCCTAGTGGCGATGTGGTAGATTGATGATAGATTTCTCGTTGTCATCATTTGTGAAAAATGTTTACTAGTCTATCGGACGGTGAATATTCAGTCCATCAATTATAAACCTACCACCACATCCTCTTCGGTCTCGCTCGGCCGATTTGGGAGAAATGAGTTTTTCAGCATATGTGCCTGTAGTAAATACTGTCTTAGCCACAGTAGTATATTCTGGAAAGTAGGTTCTGATATAGTTTGCATTGTAGGGATACCTCTTTCATATTAGATGAGGAATTCCCATCATAAATTAAAGCACATTCATTTGGTGGAGGGAGCTTTTTATTTTCAATATTTTTTATCACTTAATTCATTCCTTAAAATTTTTTTTCTTTTTATAAAGTTTCCATCAAGTGTTGCTATGGAATATGGATTGAAAGACAGAGGATAGGACATAATGGTAATAATACTAACAAGTCTTTCTTGCTGTTGTGTTTTGATTGATACTTTGAAAATTAACTCCCTGTTGGCTTGTATCAGATTTCTTTCTTTATTGTTACAATCCGTTGTGAAACAGCTCTGGACAACATTGTTTTGAACTTGCTTCTCTTGATGGGTTCGAATAAAGGTACATTTTTTCCCAAGGCAGTCGTTCACGGAGTTTTCTTTCCGTGATTGGCCTTTACTAAATGCGTTTAGCACATCATGCCGTATTTCTTCAGACATTGATGCTCCCGAGGATAAACATGTCACAGACTACTAGATTTCCAGTTGAAATGGGTTGATTACACTCTGACGCTTTAATTGTTCGTATATCTGTTTCACAGATGTGAAAGGTACCAATGAGAATGATATGACTCATATTTTTTTAGCTCACTTCATATCAGAGGGAAGTTTTACATGCAATCGCCTAGATAAAATGTAATTGTGTGATCTTATCTTACTTCGAATCATGCTTCTTAACTGCACCTCAATCATTCTTGAATTGTTTTGAGGTCCGTAATTTCTCCATTAATCGTTAAATAATACCCAATAGTTGTGGCACAGTTTGGAGTATTGCCAGTACTAGACACAGATCCCGATATAGCAGGGATAAATTGATGCTCAAAGTGCTCATGACAAGAAATGATCTAAAAGAAGATCAGAAGCTTTTAAATCTATAGCTTTGATGTTGCAATTTTCAGCACAGTGTCAGGGTTCCATGGGCGTTGGTTCTGACCGATTTCTTTGGTAGTATGGTGCTTACTCTTAATCTGAACTTTTGAATTTTCTCTGCTTTTTCTTCGGTTGGGTCTCAGGAATGGGTTCAGACATACGAGGGACTGATTTCAGGGCATCATTTTCACAGAATCCAAAATATTACATGCAAATTCAAACTGTGCAGTGAACTGATCCAGCTCTATAAACCTCAGACAACAGCTGATCAAAGTTGTCCCAGTCGCCATGAAATACTGTTCCCTATGGCTGATCCTTAAACACATCACTGCTACTGATTACTGAAACACTTTCAAATATGGATTTGCTAGGGCAGTTTCCAATTCAAGAGAATAAGTATTGGACTCACAATGATTTACTTTGTTTAGAAGAGTAGTTAATTGTTTAGATTTGAAGAAATTGTGGAGTGTCATACATAGTAGGACATGATTTTTCATCTGCCACTGTCCACCTGTTGCTGCTTTACATATATTTTGACTAACTGATGGTACTAATATTCTTTCTCCATCTAATGGGTCCCTCTTACCACCAATTAGTGTAAACACAGATTGTAGAACATAAGCAAGAATTTCCTCTAGTGGATATGGAACGTCACTAGATTTAATGGGCCACAGAAGTGTCTTGGATTCTTTGAAGGTATTGAATCGTCTAGTGAGAAGCTTAAGACTAAATTCTTTGATCCAATAATTATCTCCGAGATCATAAGCAAAAAGAACAATTGTTTTCAGAGATTCTAGATGTTTACAAAATATCAGTGTCTATATTTGGGGGTGATGAGAAGTCAATGCTGTCCTTCAGGTGAGAGCAGTGTTTAATCTTCAACCTGAGATTGACTAGTTACTTTACAGCCTTGTGCATTATTGTTATGGTTGTATAGATTCTCTTTATATATATTTCTAAAAGGACAAAGTTTTAGAATCTGACCTTTGTGAATAACTTTATGAGATTGTTCATAGGCGAATATGCTTTCTCCTTACATCTTTTCTTGTCTGATGCTTCCTCAGTCTCTGTGATGGTGTAACGCTGCTGAGGTATCCGTCGCGCTAAATACTGCTTGGGTCAGCACTCATGAAATTGGGCCTCCCTTGCATCGTAAATTTTCTTGATTTAGTTCAATTTCCTTTTCTTCAATGTTTTTATACGTATCTGAGGGGAACTTCTGCAAGCTATGTCTATTGCCCGAGACCTTTTCCTTGTCACCTTTGCAAAATATACAGTATTTACCAAATATCACTATATATCACCTTTTTGTTGGCGGCTTGTTTGCTCAAATTCAGTATTTGTTCTTATGCTTGACAATGGGCTTCGATCAATTCATAAAAACTCTCGTCGGCAACTTTCATGATAAACACGTAACTATATAAATGAATAAATAAATAAGAAGAATAATTAATACTAACTTCGAACTACATATGAACAAATACCTTTAAATTCTCTATAAAGAAATTATAGGCACTTTATCCTTTTAATAAGTTTGGAAATTGTCGGGAGAAAGAATCATCACTTAATTATTTGTATTTATCAGTTTGAAACGCAAAGAGAAGTTTCGGTATTTATTTCAGTATAACGTAAACTTTGGCAATTATAAATGTCAACATAGGCACAAAGGAAAGCGTATGTAACAAGGAAGTATCTATAATGCAATGTGTAATTATAGATTAGTAATTTTTTGCTGAGAGGACTTTGTTAGCAAAGTGAAATATTTTAAAATCAAAATTTTTTCGGGTTGTCTGTGTACATTTTATATTAGTTTCAAAATGTATATTATACAATTGTAATTTTTGATCTTTACTTATGTTTTATATATATAATTTATATATATATATATATATATATATATATATATATATATATATATATATGTATATATATATACATATATATATACATATATATATATATATATATATATATATATATATATATATATACATATATATATATATATATATGTATATATATTGTAATAGTCCCTGCAAAATTCCATAAATGTCTAAATATTTTTGACTGCCCATATAAGGCTTAATGTAGATTTATGTGAGGCGGAGTTCAGCGTAGTGCGAAAAGATCGGTTTTGGCCCCCTATGTGACAACGGCCCCAAGTTAAGGGTAGTCGCTATATTCTTGACATAGCCCAAAACATATGATATTAGGAAATATGAGTTGAAAGAAAAAAGTTAGCAGAAAATATCCTGTGGGGTGGTCCTGGCACCAGGCCTATATTATATGCACAAAATAAATTGTTGCTTGGGAAATAGGTTTCATGAATCCTCATGCGAATAATCTTGGTCAATTTCAAAAACATAGAAATATTATTTATGAAAATATCGTTCAAATTTGTGTATTCATTCTTATTACTAGTGGGTGGTATTAGCAGTAGTAGAAGGAATAATAGCAGTGGTAGTATTTCTATTGTTAATTCATATTACTAGTAGCTATTACTAATTTTATCATAAGTATTGATATCATTGCAGTTATTGTCAATACTATCATCATCATCATCATCATTACTATTCATATCTTTATAATAAATATTAAAATTTAATATAGACACATACTCGTACAACGTTCCATCGTTAATTCGCTCCTGTTAACTTTGAAATTTTCATAGAGGAAATTTTAACGATTTATATTGCCATAGCTTATAGTACGATAGAAGCACGGAGTTACGGTACATTATTTTTTCCGCACAGTACGGTACAAAATTACGGTACGGTTTTTTTAACCAGGTATGAAGTAAGGAAAACATTCTATACCGTAGGGTACCGTACTACCAGCCTTGAATAAGGCTATTAGGCTCACAAATGATATCATTTATTTATTGCAATTCCTTGTTGTATATGGGCTAATTTCCAGTTTTCAGGGAGAATCTTATTACCAATGACAAAAATAGGCTTGAAATTACTTAGCCAACTTTCTCATGAAAACATGATAAGATGTGAAGATAATGATCGAAATTTATTGCTATTTGTTAGGAATACGTTTCTTGTTCCCTTCTTCAATCCTGGGTGACAATAGCAGATTCTCTTTCTTGGAAAAACAACTTTATAAATCAAGTGAAATACTTAATTTTGTCGAATAGATGGAATTTCTTAATCAATTTTAAGTCATTATTAGTTTAATAGTGTGTCTGAGTCGTTAAAAATTACGTCTAAATGTTCAGATAATTTAGATATAACCACACACGCGCACGCACACACACGGACTCAACCTTTCCAACACCTTCTACCTTTCCTAACTACAAATCGCTGGTTTAGCAATTTGTGGTAGAGTGTGGTTTCCGAATGTACCTCTCGGGATAGCCACTTTCACCAGTGTATATATATATATATATATATATATATATATATATATATATATACATATATATATATATATATATATACAATATAGGGAGAATGATAGACAGATAGGTAAATATATACTTTTATATAAATATATGTGCTGTATATTTACTGTATGTGTACGTGTCATAAGCAAAGTTTGGCCATTTCCTATATTCAAGTACAATTTTGTATCTAGGGAATGTTTACAACGCTCATATATCTGGAAAAAAAAAATCTTTAAAGATATCCTTATAGTATTGAAAACAACTGAACTTTTCTCTGTATATTCTAAAGTACAGTTTATCTCAAATATTTCTCAGGAAAAGACATAATTTTTAGAATTCCACAAAGTTGCAAATAAGTATGAGAAATTTAAATTAAAAAAATATCTTTTATCTCTCTTGTAGCCCACCTGAGTGAGTCGTCTTGTTGTTTTGATTCTGTGGCATAGGTTCTAATCCTGAATCGAGTAAAAGCCCTCATCATAAAGGATTTGTCGTTTGGGCACATTCTCAATACAGAGTTAACTCGATCTTGAAAACTAGTTTTGGCTTAATATTTGAAAATATGAAAATCCCGTGATAGTGACAACTCTATTATAAATAGTCACAAGTTAGAAAATAAGCAATACTCTACTATATTTGATATAGATTGATTTCGACAGGAATGTGTACAACATAATTGAAATCAACATACTTTATGTAGCTTGATAGCCCAGTTGAAAAAATACGTTCTAGCTTTCATCCAATTCAAAAGTATAAACTCAAATCCTTTTGTCGCATGGTCGCTGTCATATACTAACAAAAAGGTGAGGTAAAAGTAACTTTATTCCACAAGATAACGAGCTTGTATACAAACAGTTGAGGGCAACAATGGAACAACATTCCAACACTGTGAAACATGCAATAGCAAGCTTAAACAATGCTGGAGAGAGCAAGAGATATACAAAGCAACAGCATTGCAGTGTGTATGAGCGTGTATGAAATACACGTGTGTAAAACCTTATTAGGGTAGTAGCTCTCATCATATATGGATTCCTCTATATCTATCCTAACCATGGAAGAAAAAATGAAAAGACTTTATTAGAATTAGTACTTTCGTCTTATTAGTGACATTGAAGGTTTCGCAATGAGAGTAAATATACAAGGACATTGGATCCCTCATCTGTCAGTTTCTAACATCTGACATTTCAGATTTCAAGACATCTTATCAGTAAAACGAATTGTGGAACTCTTTTTCCTTTTCTGAAGGCAACCGTGATGGACCAGCAATCAATCAGATGAATGGCTGAACTTCTTTTCTTTCAACGACAAACCGTTATGTTGTAGAAAACCAAGTGAACTCACTAATGGATGTGAATGGAAGGAAACTCTATACCCTCAAAACAACGGTCCTCACCCAATTTTTCCTTTCTGTAAATGCTGGAATTCATTTATAATCTGTTCCATGAAATTGCGTTTTGATATTTTCCTTTTTTGATTGGACAAATAACCAGAATATGTAAGATACATATATTTTAAGCATTTGTTTATATGGTGACATTGTGTAATGGAGCTAAAAGATTTTAGAATGATTATATTCCCATGTTTTTTCCCTAAAAATCCTTACTATAAGTATTATAATTCTCTCGTCAGGAGATGGAGAAGGCGTTTTTTTTAATGAAAGGACTGTTTATCTAAAGTACTCATGCACAAATACACACACATACACACATTTATACAGTATACATACATACACACACACACACACACACACACACACACACACATATATATATATATATATATATATATATATATATATATATGTGTGTGTGTGTATGTGTGTGTATGTGTGTGTGTGTTTAGCATATATAAATGTACGCGTATGGTATGGGGAGAAGTACAATTGAATATCAGAGAATTATAAAGACAGCAGAAGAGCGTACTAGCCATTAACGGCTTTAGATTTCTGATTAAGTTCAGGGATCGGCTTTATATACTGAAGAAAATCTGTCAAACCTTTTTCCAGCAGTCATCAGGTGTTTTCATTTTCAAATTTCATTGTTTTCGGAGTAAATGATTGTCAATTCCTTTCACGGATGGTTCAGATACCTATAAAATTCCTCAATACTTGCCTACTTTATCATTGGACTTACTTGATTTCTGTTATACTGGCAAACTGAAAGAAATAATCCCGGACTTTAATCATCAGTCGGCATGAAGCAAGATAATCCAAGTCCCTATATTAACTACAGAGCCCATGAACACAGCATATTGTTCATTAAAAAGGTTTATTAAATCTACCTCACTGTAAGTCTAGAACAGCCATTTTGACCAATTTTAGGGATCCTTGCCTTTTATGTTAAAACCTTTAAAACCAAAACATATACAAACCTTTAATACCTTACGATTCTTAATTGAATCTCAGAAAATTTGCATTGAAATTGACAAGAAATTTCGTTGCTAGATTTTTGCATCACGTCAGCATCTGTAAATCTTATGAAATAGAGATGGAATGAAAATGTATTTAAGAGCAAATTCGACAAAAGGTATAAATATTTTAGATTCCTAGATATCATTAGATAATTTTCAGCAATTTTGCTATAAATACATCATATTAGGTGTCATATTTCGTTATCTTAGAGGGGCGTAGCAGCGTTTTTTTCGGGTGCAATGTAGTGTGGACTAAATTTTGTCAAACCACAGACGGTTGGAGGTCGGGAGGCCCTCCCCCAGAAAATCCTTTTTACGAAGAAACTCCCTTAGATATAATTTCTTAACATCTAACAGCAGATTGTAGCAACAAGAAAATCAGACTTTTGGAAGATTTTTAAGTGACCTATTACAATTAGTATTCAATGACTATCATAAAATACAGGTTGACCTACTGTACATGATGAATTTACCAAAAACATACTAATAATGTTAATTCTTGGCTATAAACTTGTTTCAATATCGATCAAGTTAGGGCTATCTGTTTTCTAAGCCTATTATGTATTTATTTAGCGTTTATTATATCTATCATTTGTTTTCAATTCAATTTCATCTTTAAATTTTTAACGGTTTTTATATTTTCAATTTCGATCAATTTCTAGTTTAGAGGAGACAATTATATGATGTTTAATTTATAATCATGTTATTTATCTTTGCTTTTAAACTATGGTGATAAGGTATGAAATTAAAAATCTCACAAATAAAGAAGTACTCCAAAGACTTACTAATAGTGCATTGATCACAAAAAATCAAGGTTTTTTAAATGCCTTTCTATTAGCAAAGCTATTTATATATATATATATATATATATATATATATATATATATATATATATATATATATATATATATATATATATATATATATATGTATATATATATATATATATATATATATATATATATATATATATATATGTATATATATAATTATATATGTATATATGTATATATATATATATATATATATATGTATATATACATATATATATATATGTATATATATATATGTATATAAATGTGTCTATATATACAGTATATATATATATATATATATATATATATATATATATATATATATATTTATATATACTGTATATTTACATATATGATTATATGCATTAACACACACATATATATAATATATATATATATATATATATATATATATATATATATATATATATATATATGGTATTGAAAAGACCAACTTTGGAAACTGAACCTCGCATTATAAGAAGCCAGGACCCAGTCTAGGGAAGATCTTGCTATGCTACTTGAAAAGCTGAAATAAATCAAGTGGACTATAATAAGATCGAGTGAAATTAGAAGAACTGGGGAGTGTTATGTAGTTATAAGAAGTTCTTACCTTTTGCTTCAGAGGACATGAAAGGAACAAAGGAAAAGAAATAGGTTTGCTTATTAACAAGAACCCTACAGGTAGCATAAAAGAATTTTATATTGTCAGTGATGAAATTGCAGTATTGATTATCAAACTAAATAAAAAGTATAAAATGAAGATCATTCAAACGTATACACCAACAACATCCAATTCTGAGAAAGAAAGACAAACTTTTTATGAAGATCTGGAGATACCTGGAAGAAACATAAGACTATTTGCCCAAATTTTGAAAAAGAAAAACGAAATAGATTTTATTCTCAGTGAAAACGTTAATTTATTAAAAAATTTAACATTGATAAACAAGTTAAAGTCAAGCGATCATAAAATGCTGAGAAGCAAAATGAATTTTTTAATTTTTTTAGATTTTAGGAAAGAGAGAGGATAATTAATTTTACGAAGGAATGTAAATAATCCTGTAATAAGAGAAA
>NC_090726.1:89231553-89234053 GCF_036898095.1 Palaemon carinicauda | reverse complement strand
GAAATTTTAATTGAAAACTTTTAATACAGAAATTTTTAAGATCAAATAAAACTAGTACACAAAGAAAAAACAAGACCAAAATTCAAACATCACAGAAAATTGTATGTAATTCCCATCAAGTATTCTATAGGAGATCATTCTGAAAAATACGAAATGATATGCAGAATTCTATCAGCTGCCCTCATGTACTTTTTCAATTTAGGAGGGAATGACCTCCGGTCAACTGCTCAATAAAGAAATCTATCGGTTTCTTTACACCTTCTTCAATCCCATAATGAATTTCCATAATGCTGAGTGCGCCATACCCAGATTTGTTTGAAGTCTTCTATTTGCTGCTTCAGCATAGTTATTTGCACGATCTTCCCAGTACAGCATTCTCGGGTAAACATTTCACTGTTCGGGGAGAGATGATCTACTGTTTCTACGTCAATTTGGTATTCTAATATAGTTATATCCGAACTGGTTAAGGAGTACTGCAAGTTCTTCACTTATATCTACAGAGGAGACATCAACATAAGTATCAATACGTGACAGAGGAACGAATGCTAAACTTGATATTATCTCGGCTTATAGTACAAAGCTTGTATCGTTATTATTATACATCGAAGTATAACCCATACCAGATACGTTTTTTATCATATTTTTTGATAAGTGAAAAAACCTCCTTTTATTCCAACTTCTGGAAATGCATCTTCTATTGGCCGCAGATGAATTGTAGGAATTGTTGTTTTTTTCCTTTATAACTGTTCTAAATTTTGTATGAACCTTGATCACAACGCCAAAATTTTATCATGCTTTATATTTTACTTAATTTATCGAATATCAATAAATGTCCTACGTGTGGCAATTTTTTTTCCTTCCTAACTTGAACAACTTGTCTGCATCCCTATGAATACAAGTCATAATTCCAGAATGCTAATTAGTAAGAAAAGGTTCATCTAATCTGGTGTTATATATATCATTTTCAGAATTTAGGCCTTAAGACAAAATCAATTGTTTACTGTTTTTTATGAAGTAAAATTAATTACTCTTGATGATGAGTTGACTAGGTAATGAGTTGTTCTGGTGATAAGCTGTCATGGCATTGAGTAAGCGATGTTGAGTAGGCGATGTTGAATTGTCGATGTTGAGTTGTCCCTTTCCCACTGAGCCTCACCTATGCACTTCTCGACAACTTAGACTGGGAGAGCCAGCCTAACAAACATCATCTGGTCAATCTTTAACAGGATTCAGTAGACCAAGATGAGGATGCTACTAAGATAGAGAGAGATAGAAATCTACAAGAGTTTCAACAGTTTCTCATTCACCACCTAGATCAAGCTACCACACGGAGCAGAACGGGAAAATTATGGTTGCAGTACATCCACCAGGTGTTACTCGTGCTTAGCTTCATCAGAGCTCAAAAGGCTGGTAATTGGAAGCTTCAACTTTACTGTGTGCAAGAGATGATCTCACATTCACATGAAGTAGGTCATCATCTGTATGTCAAGTCTGCCTGTCTGTACTTGCCAGCAGATGAACTCCATCACTAAATTCATGCCACCTGAGTAATAAACTTTATTCTCTGCAATAAGACATTTCACCATTTGCTGAACTAATGACTTCTAGTCTGGCAAATTCTGAGATCAGACAATTGAGCAATTTCTGATGAAGATACTGAAAACCAGTGGACGGATAACCCATGATAGAGGGATAACAGAAGAGACTGCACCTTAACAAAATGGGTGCACGCATTGCCTCACTGTGTTCCATCATGCAATGCTTGGAAGAAGTTTCCTGATGTACACATTGTTACTGCTGAACACCACTAAGATCTTCCTTCATCCACTCACGCTACAGACAAGAAAGACTACAATGTCTTCCTCCCGTAACTGCAAGCACATCCATCGTTTATAGGTCACAGGTTTGATTGCTTCGTGCCTATTTTCACTGATGTTGTAGCTGACTCATATTTCAACTACGACAATGCCATGCATATTGTTCAAGCTACAGCCTCTAAGATAACAGAGAAACAGTTTACAGAGATCACCCTGCATCACAGTGGCAAATTCAAATCTGAGTGATATAAAAAGAGTATCAATGTTGGGGTGTAAACCACAGATGTATATCCGAATCTCTTCTTCGACAGGACCACTTTCCTCCTCAATACAAGTTCTTACATGGAATACTTTCTGTCAAATGAGCTGGTTCCTTAAACTCCATCCCTCTTCCCTGATAGTGTCATGCAAAAACCAACCAAGTTGGCCCTGGGTGCTCCTTAAGTCATTTGTCCCTGTGCGATCCAATATCCAAACTGTCAGCTCATGATAAATGGACACTATCTGTTTCACTCAGTAGTATAGCGGTGTATAGAGGTGTGTACCAGTGCTATATTGACTACATCCTGAACCACTATGGGGGCTGGCAATGCCTCTATGTTTGAGGGCTACAGAACTTACTCCACTAAGGTAGCAGAGACGCTGGCCAAAGAAGTTGGTAAAAAATTACTTCTAATTAGGCC
>NC_090726.1:89211553-89224053 GCF_036898095.1 Palaemon carinicauda | reverse complement strand
CACAATTATATCGGTCACAACCACTTCCGTAAACAAATCGTGAAGCAATTAAGTTTACATTGTAATAGGAGATACTTACATAATTTAGAATGTCATATGGATTTCTCTCCTATTTTAAATGTTCAACCTTTATCTCAAATAGATTTCTTCCTATGAAAACCTTGTATGCGTCCATGTTTTTTTTTTTTTTTTTTTACTTTTTATATATTTTATCAGTAACACCATTGAAAATATAAACAGAGATGCTCTAAAATCATTTATGGATGCAAGAGTGGTTTCAAATGTCGTTATCTTGAAGCTGCCTAGTTCAATAAAAATATCTGTGGAGTCTCTCATGAAAAAGATTGAAAGTCCTTCTTAGAGCTTAGTTGTAAGCAGCTAAATTCACAGTAATAATAATAATAATAATAATAATAATAATAATAATAATAATAATAATAATAATAATAATAATAATAATAATAATGATAATAATAATAATAATAATAATAATAATAATAATAATAATAATGATAATAATATCTTCGTAATTATATATCATTTACTATTCAGTGTATTCTCATACTTATCTTCTTTCATTTTATGATTAGATTTTAAAATGTATGTAAATCTGGAGAGCATTAACTAATGTGGTAAGGAATAAAAATGAACATTGCTTAATGGTTGAGATTTCTTGAAATCAAAATGAAATTACTCATTCAGTCACTATGAAAGAGATATCTATTGGTGATCAAACGTAAGGTATAATTGTAACAGCAAATTAAAGGAGTCAAATAAAAATAAATCTTAAAAGTAAAACTAGATTTTAAAAATATATATAACAAATGAAGAAAATAAACAGAGAAATAACATTGTATATCTGAAGCGAATGGCATATCTGATTGGGAATGCCAAAGATTTCGATATAAGGCAAATCGGCAAAACAATACAATAAACGCCCATATATTTCAAAAATATAAATATATTGCAGTTAATTAATGATAACAATAACAAAAGATAGGCATTACATAAAAATGAGTAAGTAGGCCTAAAAACTGTAAACTTATTGATATTCTCAGAACAGCATGAAAAATAAATAATCAAGAATATGTTTATGAGAATGGACTTGTAAACTTGTGCGGTAAACTAATGAACGAATACACGCTTTAGAATGGCTGGTGCAATTCTGATTACTAAAAAAACAAACACACATTGTACAGGTCCTCATCGATAAAATCTAGCCAAGGTATCGAAGGAGGTGTGATTAAGAAAATATAATAGGCATGTAACTATGGAATATGTGAACAAGTGCACAGAAGTCAACTTTAAATAAGAGATACACTGTAATATTAGAAACTAATACAAATGATAAGTTTAGCTTTCACAGTTCCACGTGCAATGAAACTATCGACTGCCTCCTGTCAGATATGTTATATTTATTTGTTAATAATATTCAAAATTTGTAAGATGACACGGATTTCTTGAGCTCACACATAAATCAATCCTATCTTTAATAAACTCTCCAGGAATGACTACATCTGCGGACGAAACTATTGGGTATTAACGACAAATTATATATTCTATCAATTCTATATATGGCGAATACAACATAGTAATAAATCTTTTCGTTTAAGATGATTAGTATATATATATATATATATATATATATATATATATATATATATATATACATATATATATGCATATGTATTTATATATACATATATATATGTGTGTGTATGTGTATATATGTATGTTACCCATATTCATAAGTAAATATAAATGTGTAATCATACACACACACACACACACATATATATATATATATATATATATATATATATATACTGTATATATATATATATATATATATATATATATATATATATAATGTATATATATATATATATATATGTGTGTGTGTGTGTGTATATACATATCTTCTTTCACAAAATTAACCCTATATTAAGGAGGCAGAGAATTAGATGACACGATAAGGTGAAGAGTGATTTGTAGAGAAGAGGTTAAGAGGTTTGGTGAAAGTGGAGGCCTTTGATAGAACGCACTAGAGAGGACTTATCCCTACATTAAGGGATCGGTTGCCTGACGTGTCCTCGCCAATGCCCTCTATCAAAGGCGTCCTCTTTCACCAAACCTCTTCTCTCCATGTTATCCTTCACCTTATCTTGCCATCTAATTATCTGCCTTCCTCACAATCCTTTCCTCCTAACAAGTTCTTCCCAAGCCCTCCTCACTCCCTCCCCGCCATTCATCCTCAACACTTGGCCACACCATCTCAGCCGTGACACTATTATCACCTCTTTAATCCTCACTAGGCATGTCATTTTTCTTATTTCATAATTTTTCAATCTTTCAAGCAGTGATATTCCCATAATCCACCTCAGCATTCATATATCTGTTTTCTCAAACTTTGCTTCCTCTTTTTGTCTTAGAGACCACATTTCCGATTCATACATTAACACTGATCTTATTACTGTGCTATGGATCTTGACTTTTAGCTTGAGTAGCATTTTCTTTTCACATATCACATCCGCTACCTCCCTCCACTTCCCTAAGCTGCTTTTATCCTATTCTCAACTTCTGTCTCACATCCACCTTCTTGACTTATAGTAGATCCCAAGTATCTGAATTGTTCCACCTGTTTTATAACCGAGCCTCTACTTTCATGCATACCTATCCTGTCCCTACCTTCATTACTGGTCACCATAGCTTAAGTCTTTTCCATGTTTACTCTCAAGCCAGCCCTCTCCAAAGTCTCTTGCCGCTCTACAACCCTTCTCTGTAAGTCTTCCTCATTTTCAGCGGTAATCACCAAATCATCTGCATATAGCAGCTTCCAGAACTCTTCATTCTTTATCTATTCACTTAACACATCCATGACCACTAGAAATAAAAACGGGCTTGATGCTGACCCTTGGTGTAATCCAACACCAACTTCAAAGGTTCATGTTTCCCCAACAGTGGTTATTACTTTAGTCATTGTTCTTTTGAATATCATCTCTACCATTCTAACAATTTTTTTCTTTAAGCACCAAAACATCACTTCTCTTGATATTCTATCATAAGCCTTCTCTTGATCTAGAAAATTACAGAAGAGCTTCTGGTTTCCCTGTAGTTTCTTTTCTTGTAGCTGTCTTACTATAAAGATGCTCTAATCTAGTACCCTCTCAAAAACTTTCAAACCATGCTCTCTGAGTTTAATTCCATTGTAGTTCCTACAATTCATGATATCACCTTTCTTCTTGAATATAAATACCATTAGACTCTCCTCTCAGTCTTTAGGCATTGTTTCCTCTTCCCATATTGCTCTTAATAAATCCAGCATCTATTTTTCCCCTTCTGTAGTTGTTATTTTGACTATTTCAATTTCAAACATTGATGGACATGGTGTTTTACCATTTTCCATTTTACTCAATACCCACTTTACTTCTATGTTCAGTATCTCCATCACAGGCCACTCCACCTTTTGTGCTTCTCTCAACTCCTGTCTCTCATTTTCAGCATTCAATATTTGTTGAAGATATACTCTTCATATCATCTTGTGTAGATTCATATGCAATATATTTCCATCTCTATCCCTGATAACTTCCAATTGCCCCATATGCTGTCTTTGCCTTTTCCTCAAGTTTGAAATATCATAGATATCCCATTCTCCTTCCCTCATCCATTGCATCGCATTCAATTGTTCTACCGCTCTCCCTATAGCTATACCTACTCTTCTCTTAAATTTAGAATGTTTCCTCTTTTCTGTACCGTACTTCTGCATCCTGTGCATTGTGCAAGCCTTACTTTACACACACACATACACACATAACATACGTATATATATATATATATATATATATATATATATATATATATATATATGTGTGTGTGTGTGTGTGTGTGTGTGTACTTACGTATACTGTATAAATGTGTACAATTATATATAAACATATGAATATATAACGAATATTATACATATTTATGCATGTATTACCGATAAATGTAATAAATTGAATAAATAATCGTAAAGACTATTTTAAATATGTTAGTGTTATAGAAACCATGAGAAAAATTCCTTCACAGTTTGAGTGAAGTGAACCAAAGCACGCTATGTTACTGGTGAAAATGATATCGTGTCACCATAACAGAGTATTGCTGATGAAACTGCAAAATAATTAAGAACTTATAAACCAAGAGATGAGGCCTTTAAGACAGATAATGGAGGTTTCTTGCCGAACTTAATATTGTATATTAGATGATCACACAAGAGGTCGTTTTCTGACTATAAAATGAATAGAGCACACTACCCCAGCAATAAGAGAATAATAGGCCTACATCTGAAATGATTGTTACTGATATTGTATTCTCTCCAGAACAGGAAGCCTGAGGGGCTGTTCTCTGATTGTACTCAATACTAGGTGATATCTTTAAAACGTCGCAAGAAAAATCATTGCTTTAAGCTGCTTGAAGTCGTGAAATTCAGTCAGCAATGGGAAAGGGCCAATAAGAAATTACATGGTATATTAACTGTCGATCAATGAAGTAGATCTATAGATAAAGTTGGCAAGACTGATTAAAACTTTTCTATGAATTAGTATAATAAAGAATAATTGTAACCTGTGGTATATGGGTGCTGCACTACAATGGTATATATACAAAATGGAAACTAGTGTTGAGTGGACAACCAACATGATAGATCTTAGTTCCGCTAAAACATAATTAAGATTTGTCTTATTTACAGAAACTGCAAAGGTTAAGTACGTATAATTCAATTATCGAGATACAAAGTTTACGAAGACCAGTGGCGGCTTGCGGCACTGTGGTACTGCAGCACTTTCTATTTTCACTTGATATTATCGATAACATCTTTATTTTTTCTTTATACTTGACAACATATAATCTTTAAACATAATGTTAGTAGTCATCCCTCAGTTAAAGCAAATACAAAAACCTTTGAGCGGAACAATGCACTTAATGGGTTCTCGCAGAGTCGCGTTTGGCCGTTGTGCCCCTGCGCATATAGTCAAAGTCTTGCATATAGTAAGGTGACGCGAGGTCCTTAATTGAACGGCTGAAATTTATCTTGGAAAATAATCTAGATCTTGTTCTTAGTGAAATTACAAAATTGATAAAAATCCTTTTGACAATTCCTGTGACTACATCAAAGACAGAACACTGCTTTTCAACACTAAGAATGAAATCTTTTCTAAGAGGCGCTATGAATTCGGAAAGACTAAATCCACTTGCAATGCTTTCAAGGAAGAAAAAATCCTGCTGCCATTCAGACATCAAGGAGAAAATGATTGATCTTTTCCCACATATCAAAATAAAAAGACTGGATTTCCTTTTCAACTGAATGATTCATGCTTGAACTATAACAATTTAGGTTATAGTAGGGTTAAAATAAACCATGATTTGTTTCTTTAAAAAAAAAAAATCAATCAATTTATTTGATTTAAATCATATTCTTTTATTGTTATTTTCTGATTTATTTTTTTTCCCAATCCTACTGCTGATTATCTAGTTTAGTCTTATGAGGGACTTTGTAGTATTAAACTTGATCAATGTTAAGTGAAGCCATAGATTAGTATATATTACTCAATTTAGTTTTTCGCTTAGAAACCAAACTTAAGACTAATCAATTAATTGGAGCAGATAAGTTATAGCAACTAGTACATAAATACATAAAAATAAGCGAAATTGCAATTAAACAGAAATGCAGCAATAGTATTTTAACATACAGTACACGGTGAGAAATAAAACTAAAAACATATTAAGGATTTCTCCATGTGTGTACTGTACTAGCACCAAAATTTGTAAATCCTATAAACGTTGTTAAAAAAAATCGAGACCTTTATAATTTGTATCATTGCAACTAAACTTCAATTCTTAAGAACACCAAGTTTACACGAAATTTTATAGCTATTAACTAGTATTTTGTTCATTTGTTTCAATACTAATAAATACTAACTAGGTTTGAAAGTTTTCTGTTTTCCAAGGCATTTTCTGACAGTATATTTCACTTTGATTTAAATCTTGATTTTTTTACTCTGATTTAAATCTTATACCCGTTCGTTTCCTTTTACGCAATATTAAAACAAAGGCTACAAATTTTCTGGAGCAGCAACCCTAACAATTTCAGCTACTGACGAAGACCTTGTAATAGATTGCACCAAAACGACCATTAAGGTTGATTTAAAGAAATATGTAACAAAATGTAGCCTAATCATAATTTGAAGTTTTTGAAAGATTTATAAAGGTAAAATGAATAAATGCCCTTACACCACATTTTTGTGATATGAGGAGTGCTACCAATTATATGCTACGAGGGTGTAAAGAAATTGTTGCCAGAGGCAGCTTATGAGGCAAGGCATAGAAAATCGGAACCACAACCTTTTGGGTATCGGTCAGGTTATGTAGCGCATCATTGTTTTCCATCGGAAGCTAATAGTGAAGGACACAATGGGAAATAGGGGTCCATATATAAGTATGATTTTAATACAAACAAAATCTACCATAAGCATCTGCAGCAAGATTTGATTGCATGAAGGTTCTAAAGAGAAGTATAAAAATACACAAACATACAGTCATTCAGGATATACAGTAAAAGGATAAAAGGAGTGGCCTACATTTGAAATCTGAAATAACGCTTTAGTAAAGCAATAATATTTCAAACCATATCGGTTATTGACCACATAACTCAGACCAAATTCATAAGGTAAAAGCTTTAAGTAATTTTACTGTTATAATACAATTTTCTATGGCAACCACATCATCGGATGGATATGATAGAAAATAATACATCAAAGCAAAGTCATTTTCCTAACATCTGTTTTGGTTAATCTAATTCAATAGTATTGTTTCGATAATGATGGTCAAGAGGGGTAATAGTAAATATGAAGATTTCTTCCATTCATCCAACTGTAGATCGCAATATTATCAAAGACACTCTCCATTCTAAACTTTTAAAAGTTGAGAAACATATTTTAGATAATATTAACATTCAACATAAAAAACTCTCTCTCTCTCTCTCTCTCTCTCTCTCTCTCTCTCTCTCTCTCTCTCTCTCTCTCTCTCTCTCTCTCTCTCTCTCTCTCTCTCTATATATATATATATATATATATATATATATATATATATATATATTGGTAAAAACCTTTCACTAAAGATATCCATCGCCAACCAACAGGTTTAAATGTTATCAGGATTTAACATAATATTATGATCTTTGGCAGACGAATAAAACCAAAGAACGCAGTGCCATAAAAGAGATCATTTATAAGTCAGCAGTTGAATATAAAACAGTATTTTTGTTGTTTTAAATGTTTCCTTTCTAAACTACCACATCATGAATAAATCAGTCTCTGACAACCTTAATCAAGGAATTAGTTATCAATTCCTCCTAAAAATAACTTCGATATGTGAAAAAAATATATATAAATACTGTATGCAGGTGTGTGTATATATATATATATATATATATATATATGTGTGTGTATACATATGTATGTATATATACATATATATATATATATATATATATATATATATATATATATATATATATATATATATATATATATATATATATATATATATTCAACCATCCATGGGTAATCTTCTGCAGGACTACGGCCTCACAAATGTTTTTCAACTCTTTCTATACCAATATTTTGCTTAGCTCGTCAATCCACCGTTATTCTTAATGTCAATCTATTATCTTCCATTCTCTTTTTATATCCTGCAATCGGTTTCTTTTTCTTACATGTCGCTAAAATATCCTCTACTCCAGTTTGCTCTCACATCCATGTTTAACTACCTTATGCTCTAAGGCTCCAAGTTTCTTTATGAATAAGTTAATACTGGTTGGACTATTTGATTAAATACTTTTCTCTTTAGAGAAAGTGGCCTTTTGCTTTTCATAAACTCATTTTGTTTACCAAAAGCTCTCCATCTCGTGCTTATCAATATTTTAATGTTGGTCTTCTGACTTGGGGAAAACTTACTGTCTATCATAAGTATGTACATCCATTAAAAATCTCTAGACGTTCGTCCATAACCCTTATTTGTTGTGTTTTTGAATTTTCATTAGACATTATCTCAATTTTACTCATATTCATTTTCAGTCCTGCATTTCTGTTTTTTCTATTCAAATCTACTATAATCTTTTGCAAATCCTCCCATTATTCACAAAACACAACTATTTCATTTGCAAAACTTAAACTGTTATGGTATTCCCCATTAATGTTAATTCCAACAATTTCTCAACCTAAATTGGTAAAAACTTGTTCTAGGCAAGCTGTGAATAACTTTATGTAGTTTTAAGATTGATGTACTCCCCTTATAATATCTGAGAGGAATATATTACTTAATATTATATATATATATATATATATATATATATATATATATATATATATATATATATATTGATTACTCAAAAAAGCACGGTCTCCAGGAATTTACTACAGACATCAGTTTTCACCCGTGACCTCTGTGGGGCCCTGGTTAAAATGAAGGCTGCACTTAATATTTCAAGAAGAAAATTACCTTTGCAATTTACTTGGGTTTTACAATGGTTGTAATATATATAAGATTAACTAAAATGACAAACATAAAATTATTGATTAGCTCTTGATGGTGTTTGAAAATAACAGAAATAAAAAAATGCAATCATTGTTGCTCAAAATACATGCACAAACTAAATTAATCATGTTAAGTGTCTTCGTCTATTAATATGTTAACACAAGTGCTAGTTTGACACTCCTCACAAATATCTGTACAATATAACCCTTGTTTTTTGCATGAGCAGTGCTGAGTGTCACAACAGCCTTTGCATTTGCATCTAATTACTCTCAGCAAGGCATCAGGCGCAGGGCTGTTGTCCATCATGCAAGGAATTAAGTTTCTTCCATTTCTCTTCCAGCTCCAATCGTCAGGTTTAATATCACTGTTACCTAGCCAGAATTGTGTTTGATAATAAACCCGGAATGAGTGATATTTTGCTGCATCACTAGTAGGTGGCAGGTCTTTCACATCAACACTTCTCAAACTCTTGATGACTTTGCCCTGAAACTTTTTCTTTCTCAGGTCATCAAGAGTTGCACAATCACTGTTAGAGCTGTACATCTGAATAATTGCTCGTTCTCCTGCTATTTTCATTTCCTCGTGAGTTGAGCTGGGAGACAAGAATGGCACAGCACACTCGCAGAGAACACTTTGTTTTTTTAGTACAGCACCCTTTCCTATTTTGTTTAACCTTGACGTGGTGTCACATCCACACAGAGCATGCATAAAGGGCAAACACCTGCAGCATTCTTCACCGAGTCGTGCACTGATTTCTCCACTGTTCCAAATGGGATGCTTCATATTGGATTTCTGTGATACTATGAACAGGGGCTGACTGGTAGACTTCATGTGATGACAGAGAAGCACCAAAATGTCAGTATCCTCTGCTATAACGTATGTTACCTTGCTAACTGCCATGTTAACTGCCTCTTGCACTATTAGAAAATCTGCATCTCCCTCTGCATGCTTTGTAGATACACCATGCTCCTTCAGAGTTTCAGACAGAAAGTTGATAAATCTCTGTTTGTTTTTATGGTTTGCTAGAAATGCCTCCTTAGTTCCAAAGGTAAAGACTTTAGTGCGTGTCAGGTGAACATCTGGGGCAACATTTAAGCCCCTATCACGCTTTTGATGAATCACATATTTTGTCGATGCAGTATTGCTATATCCATCGAAGACAACAATAGGATAGCTATTTATCTTGACAAGAACAACATATCTGGATGCAATATCTTCATATGTTTCTCCTGCAGTCCATTTGATGGTTGAAGCAAGGATCCACCATCAAAAACAGAACATTCATCATCAGGGATTGACTAAGCTTGACTTATAGTGGATTTTGCTATGGCATCTGCAAGCTGAGATTTGGTGGCACTTCGAGGAAGTCCATTGCTTGTGAACAGTGATGGTGGGTATACAGAGAGCTCAAACCTCATGATTTCACTTAAGCTGATTTCAGCATTACTGGCTATCACAAGTAACCGCTGAAATAGAGCTTGAGGATCTACCTGCACTTCAACTCCATCTGTTATTATCTTCTGACCCATTGTCTTGATTTGGTGTTTCTTTCTGAAGATATAGTTTGCTGCATTTTGGTCTTACATCATTTTGATTATATTGTTCCCAAAATCTTTGGCAAGGTGAGCATTTGACTGTGGTGCGGATAACCCTGACATAATGTTGTACAAGTACTCATTTTCTGTGAAAGGACTATGTTGTTCTAGGTACTGGAAAATCTTTGAAGTATCCTCCTGATCTCTCATCCTTCTGGATTCAGTCAAGTCTTTGTTTCTTTCAGTGCCAGTCTTCTCCGGGACACTCTTTACTTCATTACTTATCTGAGCAAAGACTGGCATGGCTTGTAACCATCTTGTACGTTTAATTTCATCCATACCTCGTCCATGTGTTAAGCCTCCTGTTGACTTTATGGATTTCATTAACACCTGGTCAATAACAAGATCTGGTGCTAACCCAGCCCAGTATCTGTCCGATCTCCTAATGAAGAACAAACCAGACTCAATAAGTTGGTCATAGAGTTTCTCATTCGTTTTCTGTAGGTCCACCATGTCCTGGAGGAATAGATGTGCTGATTCTGTGTAGTTATTGTGTCCTGAGTCAGCAAAAAATGGAAGCATTCTTTGTAGTGCCCTGAAATACAATGTTGGCTGGCTGGTTCTTTGACCTCTGAGTGCAGATCGCAGGATATCCATCATCTCCATGTACTGAACCCATAATTTTCCATTTTGGGCTCTGTTGTAGCTGATCCTGAATATCTCTGAGCCTCTCTTCAACTGCCAATATGTCCTGGTCTTTAGCTTCCACTTCTGCTTCTGTTCATCGAAGAACTTTGTCAAACTTCTGTAATGCTCCATGTATTGAATTCTGAGTGGCCTCATGATCTGATGCTTTCTTGACCACTGATACATTCAAAGCAGCATCAACTAAGAAGTGGCCACGTACTGCTCGCTCATATGCCTTTCCAGTCAGCATATGGTTGACAGTGTTGGGCCCATACACAAGCTCCAGTAGTGTTCTCAGTCCACTATCTTTCATGATGTGACCCATAGTGCCCAGGAAGCTCATTAAGGTATGGAATGGCCCGAGGATGAGAACAATATGTTTGAGTTGGTTTTCATGGCTGATGATATGCCTTGCCTTGAGCCACAAGGGTTGATCAAATGTGGGGACAGGCGATATGTTGTATTTCATGTACTCGTCATTTACAAACATCAGGGTAGTAAAGATACAGCTTAAATTGTTTGGATCCAAGTCAACCATTGGTAAGAAGTGGAAGGATGCTTTTCCTAAATGGCTACCTCGGGTAATGGTCTGCATAAAGCCTGTTGCATCTATAAGGAAATGAAATCTTCCAAAGGGTATCAAGATGTTCTCTGATGTCATCATGGACAATGGACGATACTGCTCTGTCATCGGCCATGCAGGCGTTAAAAAGTGGAAATTTGAGAAGATACGTCAGTTCAATCAGTGAGAACGGTCGCCATTTTGAATATGGAATTACTCAAATTCAAAATGGCCGAATTTGTCATATTATTTACTGTGGTGTTCCAAAGAGTCTAAATGACACATTCGTGCATAGAATAAACTATTGCAATTTGTTTTACTGAACCTTCTATTTTCGTCTGTTTTAAATGAATTAAAATTGTGTCTATTTGTGTGTGTGTGTGTTTCTTTTGCAAAATATCAAGATATAATGGAAAATAATAAAGTCAAAATAAAGAAAAATCTTCACTCCAAAGGAAGAATTCTATGACATTTTACCGTAAAGTTAGTAGTTTAATTAAGAGATATTTAGGTAAATGTGAGTACAAAGTCGATTTTTTCAGTTTCTCCAAAATGTGTGTATTCCAATTCCGGGCTTGTTTGCGCAAACACTTTCAGTTTTAGGGTAAATACTTATAGTGACAAATATGTGTGGAATTTAATTTTCTATCTTTTTTGTACCTATATCTCTTACCCATACGATGAACTGTTTTGGAGAAAAACGGGAAAATATGGAAAAATGTACCCTCCGAAAACGTTAAAAGTGTGATTTTCACAACTTCAAAATGGCCGATTTTGTCCCATTTTGGATATGGTGTTCCTAAGAGTCCATATAACATGTTCATGCAATAAAACAAAATATTGCAATTTGTTTGACTTAAAAAGCTATTTCCCCATGGACTAGAAGTACTTATCATAAAACAAATTTCTCTATAGGTCTGCGGTCCCGTGAGAGAGTGAATTCGATATTAAATGGCATTTGTTTTATATATATATATATATATATATATATATATATATATATATGTATATATATATATATATATATATATATATATATATATATATATATATATATATATATCCAATGAGTCTTTTGGAAAGAATACCAAAACTTAAAGTAATTTTCCGCCACCGTTCGAACAATGCATAACAATAACATTTGA
>NC_090726.1:89189053-89206553 GCF_036898095.1 Palaemon carinicauda | reverse complement strand
TCTGTTAAGCCCTATTATGGAGAAGGCAAGACTGCTAGATGTTCTGTTAAGCCCTATTATGGAGAAGGCAAGACTGCTAGATGTTCTGTTAAGCCCTATTATGGAGAAGGCAAGACTGTTAGATGTTCTGTTAAGCCCTATTATGGAGAAGGCAAGACTGCTAGATGTTCTGTTAAGCCCTATTATGGAGAAGGCAAGACTGCTAGATGTTCTGTTAAGCCCTATTATGGAGAAGGCAAGACTGTTAGATGTTCTGTTAAGCCCTATTATGGAGAAGGCAAGACTGTTAGATGTTCTGTTAAGCCCTCTGATGGAGAAAGCAAGACTGTTAGATGTTCTGTTAAGCCCTATTATGGAGAAGGCAAGACTGCTAGATGTTCTGTTAAGCCCTATTATGGAGAAGGCAAGACTGCTAGATGTTCTGTTAAGCCCTATTATGGAGAAGGCAAGACTGCTAGATGTTCTGTTAAGCCCTATTATGGAGAAGGCAAGACTGTTAGATGTTCTGTTAAGCCCTCTGATGGAGAAAGCAAGACTGTTAGATGTTCTGTTAAGCCCTATTATGGAGAAGGCAAGACTGCTAGATGTTCTGTTAAGCCCTATTATGGAGAAGGCAAGACTGCTAGATGTTCTGTTAAGCCCTATTATGGAGAAGGCAAGACTGCTAGATGTTCTGTTAAGCCCTATTATGGAGAAGGCAAGACTGTTAGATGTTCTGTTAAGCCCTCTGATGGAGAAAGCAAGACTGTTAGATGTTCTGTTAAGCCCTATTATGGAGAAGGCAAGACTGCTAGATGTTCTGTTAAGCCCTATTATGGAGAAGGCAAGACTGTTAGATGTTCTGTTAAGCCCTATTATGGAGAAGGCAAGACTGTTAGATGTTCTGTTAAGCCCTATTATGGAGAAGGCAAGACTGCTAGATGTTCTGTTAAGCCCTATTATGGAGAAGGCAAGACTGTTAGATGTTCTGTTAAGCCCTATTATGGAGAAGGCAAGACTGCTAGATGTTCTGTTAAGCCCTATTATGGAGAAGGCAAGACTGTTAGAATTAACTACATACCTAGTAATATGCACTGGATGGTAAAAAATGGGAAAATCTGAGTGCAAAGGATCGCCTGAATTATGAAAAATCTTATGCATCATGCATAAAGAACTAACTGAAATACGATGCCAGACATTAATATTTAGATCAGGAATAAGAAATTCAATAACCCGCAAGTTTTTGTCCAACAAATCAAGATGGGAATCGTCAGCTGCAGACCAGATAGAAGAAATATACTCGATTCAAGGTAGAAGGGAAGAATAGAAACATTTATCTAAAATAGATTGATCACCGAAGATCTTAAAAAACTTTCTCAATAACCCAATATTTTGTTCAATTGAAGAAAGAATGGACCGTAAGTGTTTCTCATAATTAAATTTATAACCAGGAATCACACTTTTAAACGAGTTGTATATTATGTATTTAAAGAAAGATTATTAAAGCAGAGTTCTGGATGTTGAGGAGCCACTGCACTCTACCTACTTACAAGCTTGCTTTGAGTTTTGTTAGGGCTCAACTTCATGCCCCATAATTTGCACTATGTACTAATTTTAGCTAGATCTCTATAAAGGATTTCAGTGACCCCAGATCTAAATTCAGGAGATGGAATTAATCCAAAGAAGTACCATTATGTGCATATGTAACAGGCTTGTTTTCTAGGGCAAACCACATATTATGTGTATATAGTATGAACAGTAATGGGATAAGAATCATATATCTATGCTCACTATAGTGCCCTTCAACAACAACTCTTTCTGGTAGATGACTTCAAATTTATTAATGATTCTAAGAAAAGGTCCACCTACTACCAAATGTTTGAGTTTGAAAACAAAGTTCTCATGAGGCAGTAATAAATCAAGGCCAATCATACGATCTTCTTGGCCATAATCAAGGCATCAGAGAGATAAAGAAAGACAGAGACAGAGGGTAAGGAGGTGGAGCTGGGTTGGCACAGGAAAGCATGTCGGTAATATGTGTAGATGTGGCATCAGTAGGGGAATCCGTTGAAAACCAGGTGCCCTTCGTTATCAGTCTTTTCTTCCTATTTTAAGTATAAAAGTGTCTGCAACCTCACCATTCTGGTGAGGTAGTGGTTGGCTGTTTGGGAGTAGCATATTGGTCTACCTGCTGAGTCATCACTAGCCATTGCCTGGCCCTCCCTAGTCATAGCTTGATGGAGAGGGGGCTTAGGCGCTGGTGCTATGTATATGTTTCACCACGTTTGTGAAACCACTGATTGTTCAGCCTGAAATAATATTTCATGAAGTGAGTGTTTATCCAGAAATAGGATTTTCAAAATGTACTACATTAGGAGATTTTCAAACGATTCTTAGTACCCATTCAAGCTTTAGCCATGGATGAACAAATAAAGAGTTTTTTTTTTTTTTTTTTTTTTTTTTTTTTTTGTCTGCTGAATATGAGCAGATAGTAATTACAGTTTAGAAGAAAGAAAAGACATTTTGAAAATTTTTCAGTTTGTCTTTCTTTTTAATGAAAAAGAAAAGATTAAGAGGAACAATGGAAAATATATGGCAACCAAAGAATCAGTCACAGATTATCCAAGAAGCCCATTTCAACACTTATCATGGTGGTAAGAAGAAGACTTACAAGAAGATTAGTGGCAACATTCCAAGATCAATTGTTTCACAATACATCCTCCATTGCAAACGTTTTGTTGAAAAACGCACCAAGTGATCTGGATGAAAGAGCCCAAGTTGATCTAGTAGATATGTATACTATGAGGGATGGAAGATATTGCTTTCTTCTGCATAATATAAATTACCTAACTAAATTTCATGGTATAGCCTTTGTCCTTTGAATCAAAGATAGCATTTGAATTTGCCCGTGAGCTTTTTTTTTTTTTTCATCTTCATGGATATAGGTGCATCCCATATCCTTCAGCCCGACAATGGTCAGGAATTTGCAGCTGCAATTATCGAAGAATTTGTCTCACCAGGGTCTGAACTTATTTTAGTGAATTGGCGTCCTAGGCATCCAAAAAGCCGAGAATTTATTGAAAGAAGTAATTGGGATATGAAACTTAAACTCGTGTTTGTGATAAGTCCATAAATGTGGTAAGTGGAGTTATGGTGTCAGGCCATTAACAGTTCATATCAAGGAACAATTAACATGGTTCTATTGTGGCAACCACTCACAATGTGGTCTCAATTCATGTCTGCAAGAATCTATCAACGTTATTTCCTCTGACATTGTAGAAGAAGGCCTTGAAATGCTTCTGGAGGAAGTTCCAAATCCTGTTTTGAACGATACAGACCTAGTTACCTGAAGCCCAGCTGATGATGACCCAGTTGCTCAAAGCCCAGCTGATGTTATCCCAGTTGCACAAAGCCCAGCTGAAGATGATCCAGTTGCCCAGCTGATGATGGCCCAGTTGCCCAAAGCCCAGCTAACGATGATCCAGTTTCACAGCTGATGATGACCTAGTTTCTTAGCTGATGATAACCCAGCTGCCCAAAGCCCAGGTGATGATGACCCAGTTTCTCAAAACTCAGCTGATGATGACCAAATCACCCAAAGCCAAGCAGATTAAAGTGAAGCACGCCCAATTGTAGATACTCAAATGCACCCAGAAATATTTGCAAGAAAGAAAGCAAAGCTTTGTCTTCAGCAACAAGTAACACGAATGTTAGAACGAAGCACCAGATCACTGTGAGCAGTTATTTTTGGGGACAATGTGTCAGTGAACGTTGCTATAATTGACTACAGTAAAGGAGATCCTTCAAACTTAGGTCTTGTATTAGTAGTTTAAGATAATAAATAAGTGATTGGCAAACTTGTCAGGAACCAATTTCAATTTATTCACTACTAAGAGCTTATGGCAGAAAATATCCCACTAGAACAATTAAGCATTTGCAAACTAGCTTGAGCAGGAAGTGTGTATTGTGGCCAGGGATACCAAAAAACGTCATCGCTGGAACAACTGCTTAACTAACAATTACCCTTGTTTAAAAGTTGGCCTACTCTACAACAGTGTCTGCTACAGCCACAGATGCTGTGATAATGTTAATGAATAGTTTTTGGTAATTTTGTCTATCTATTATAATTTCTAATTATGAAATAAGATTTTACTCTTTTTTTTCTCTGTTTCCTTCTAATAAAGAAAGAATAGAAAATATGTATTCTGTGTTTTTTCCATCCAATCATTTGGTGTATCTATATCTGACTGAAATATAATTTTTCGTTCATTATATCTGCTCAATTCATGTATTGGGCAAGACTTTATTTGGCAATTTCATGGAGAGACCGGTCATTTGCCTATTTCATGAAGTGGTCAAATGGTATGCTCATTCCACAAACGTTGCGTAACATATATATGGTTAATCTCTGAGGCTTTGTCCTGTCCCTTGCCTCTACCATTCATGAGCGACCTTTAGACTTTCAAGGAGATATCATTTTAATTTTGTTTTTGTTTTGATATGTAACTTTGCATTACACCTGCTTTAGTGGCTTTGGGAGGTAAGGAACCACTTTTGTATGAATTTAACTCTTTTTTAATATGGACCAGGATTTCATGTTTAGAATATACATTTATTAAAAAGGGATTATTTTACAAGGGATAGTGGTAGTTTCAGTGCCTTATGAAGAACCACGTACTGCTGGCTTTAAGGAGTACTTATAATAAAACGAGTTCTTTTCTTCTGTTCCTTTTTAGAGACACGATTAACCTCGAAATTTTAAGCTTCTATCTCAACTGCTAACTTGAGACGATACAAACCTGATTTAAGTTTCTTCAGTTGTCCTTTTATAGAAATTCTCAAATTTCACCCATAAAGAGAAACCTATCCTGGCTTCATTAGCTCACTAGTATAACTTTTTCGTGGATATCATGATATTTGAATCAAGGTCCCCTTCTGTAAAACCTTTCAAAAATAAAATCAATTCATAACTGGTATGTTGATCTTTCTATTACGCTTAAGAAATCACTTGAAGAAACAAGGTCAAAATACTCGAGGGGTGATTGGAGCGCTAATTGAATCCAGGCTCTTGGCTAGTATTTTTGCAGTTCGTTATAATGCATGTACTACAACGATGGACCTCATTCTCAGTTTCCTCTGTCGTAGAAAAAAATATCTATCGCAACCGTTCCCAGTTGTTCATTGTAATGGCTACCAATTATTCTTGTCTGGTTAGAAAACCGGGCTAATATTTAAAGTTGCTGAAATTATCTTTTTACCTCATCTAGGTTTAGAATGTCACCAGTTACTATTCCGCAAATCACTCTTTCTGAAGACGGCAAAGCCTAAAGAGGATGTGGCAATCAAAGTCCATTATAGACAATTCCTTATCGAGCTTAAGGAAACTTTCCAATGGTGGAAGTATTTTTGTGTGACAGCAACCATGTCAAATTTTGATTGCTTTGTCTTCCCATTACCTCAAGGACTTCATCAATTTATCCTTTGGTAGGCAAATAAGATTCTCCTTCATTTATTGTTCATATAGCCTATGACTTCGAGTTCTTAGCATTGGTCCATTGTCCCTTATCTGCTACTTGAAAGACTTGAAGCTTTCAAAATTTATTGGAGGATACTTCTCATCTAATTGTTTTCTAATACATTATAGGATATAGCTTCTTATCTAAGAATTTGTCAATTTGTTTAGGTGTTATAACTTTCTTACTTATCCGTACATTATAAATTTATCTTAATAGATGATAAAGTCTTTCTCAAAATTAATGTTCAAACTTGCGCATTTGGATCATATCCAATATATGTGATTCTTATTGATAGCTTATGGTCACTAACAATATATGACAATAAAAAACGGCTTCGGTAGCTTCATAGCATTCTCAAATTATATGTTCTGTCATTATAATAAACTCAGTTACTTCAGAATAATCAGCAATTAGGTCAAAAGTAGTCTCTCTCTCTCTCTCTCTCTCTCTCTCTCTCTCTCTCTCTCTCTCTCTCTCTCTCTCTCTCTCTCTCTCTCATATGCACGCACACATACACATACATGTATATATATATATATATATATATATATATATATATATATATATATATATATATACATATATATATATATATATATATATATATATATATATATATATATATATATATATACATATATATATATATATATATACATATATGTGTGTGCGTGTTTGTGTGTGTGTAAATATAAATTCATTGAAGGCAATAGCCTTAATGGCGTTAATGTGTTTCCTGCAGGAATCTTCATATTTCCTCAGCTTCTTATAGTTTTTAAACTTAAGCCTTCATTAACCCAAAGGCTTACGTGTAAAAACTTAAAGAAGCCGAGAAATATAGATTCCTACAGGAAACACATTAATGCTACTAAGTCTATAGCCTTCAATAAAAAATGCATTAGAGGGAAACTGTGTTCCAAAAGCATAAGCATATATATATATATATATATATATATATATATATATATAAGTGTGTGTGTGTGTGTGTATATATATGTATATATTCATATGTATATATACACACATATATATGTGTATGTGTGTGCGTATGTGTGTATGTGTGTACGTGCTTCTGACAATCGGTACACTGTATTTTTTCTCTCATATCATATTTGTTTATGATGTATATATGTATTGCTTTTCGTAGATCGTATTTACCTATTTCCATTACATTTACTTAAACTTTAGTCATTATTATTATTATTATTATTATTATTATTATTATTATTATTATTATTATTATTATTATTAATACGAGCAAGCAGAATGCAACAAGCCTTAGATTTTCAATAGATAAAGCAGACAAGTGTGAGAGAAAAACAGAAAAATTAAGAATAAATGAATAGATATCAAAGAGAAATAAACGCAAATAAAGCAAATTAAGATGAATAGTAATATCCATAAATAACTAACATAATAAAATATGAAATGGGACTTTTGAATTTGTTCCACTAACTTGTCTATACTGTCAAACTTTTAAGTTTCCACTGAAGATCTGTTCACTTTGGTCATGGAACTTCTAAAATACTGTGTAGCTTCAAATCTTGCTACAGTAAAAGCAGGACTATTAAAATCTGCTGTGGAACCGACTGCAAAGGATGGTCAATATTATGAATATCTCTAGAGGTAGCGCAATGGACTAAATAAACGATGGTCCCAGAGATTAATATCTTGACCAGGGCTAATAAGGAATTTGATGCACCTAAACATTTTTTCCAGCTTTTCAAGATAAGATTCGACTTCTGAAGACCAAGTAGAAACAATATTCAAAATGAATTAGAATAAGAATTCAAATTTTTCTCTCATCTTGTATCTTCGTCTTGATAATAAGAGGCATGTAGAAAATGGTATCTTTTAAGGGTTATGGCAGCCACAAACCTTTAGGACTTGAAACTCATGACGTTCAGATGCATGCGGAAACTTATCAAAAGCAAAGCATTCAGTCCTAATGTACAATCCCATCCTACTTGCACTAGGAATGACACCATTATTGTTTTGCTGAGGCCTAGAAGAATTACGCGGAGGAAACTTCATAAACTATCATACTCTCTGGAGACAGCTATAAGGTCCCTAATGTTGCTATGTAATTCACGTATCCTACAATACATTAAAATTTAACATTGGTGTTGTCTTTAACACACTGGTATGGGATTTTGCTCCATATATTATGTAAGTAAAAGAATGAAAATAGATAGAAATTTTATAACTTGACAATAATGGCAACAATAATAATATGAGCATATGAATATACAGGAAAAACAGATAATTATCCTCCATACCCTTGACTTAAAAACATTCCGCATAGATCTGGTCAACATGGTGGAGCCAACACACTATGCAAGGCAAATTACCCACCAGACCACCCATTTCGATTGAAGGAAAGAAAGTGACGATGGTGTTTCTAGGAATATCTAACTTAGAATTAAAGAAAAACATAAAGAAGATCAAACTGATAGAAAGGTTTAAGTGTTCGCTCAAATGAAAGACCTTTAACTCAGGACAGTGGTAGACTATGGTACAGAAGCTGGACTATGGAAGACTATAGAACTAGGATTTGATTTCGAAGTGTCTTACTACAGTAGTTAAAGAGTTGCTTAAATTCGCTAGTCTAGTCTACCATTACCCTATGGACAATTAACCAATAAATTGTTACAGGGCCTACTGTAAGTTGTAGGTAGGTAGTAGGTTGGCCAGGGCACCAGCCACCCATTGAGACACTATCGCTAGAGAGTTATGGGGTCCTTAGACTGGCCAGACAGTACTACATTGGATCCTTCTCTCTGGTTACGGTTCATTTTCCCCTTGCCTACACATACACCGAATAGTCTGGCCTATTCTTTACACATTCTCCTCTGTCCCCATACACCTGACAACATTAATATTACCATACAATTCTTCTTCACCCAAGGGGTTAACTACTGCACTGTAATTGTTCAGTGGCCACTTTCCACTTTGTAATAGTAGTAGAGACTCTTTAGCTATGGTAAGCAGCTCTTCTAGGAGAAGGACACTCCTAAATAAAACTATTTTTTTCTAGTCTTAGGTAGTGCCATAGCCTCTGTACCATGGTCTTCCATTGCGTTCGGTTAGAGTTCTCTTGCTTAAGGGTACACTTGGGCAAACTTATTTCTCTTCCTCTTGTTCAAGTTTTTATAGTTTATATAGGAAATATTTATCTTAACATTGTTACAGTTCTTAAAATATTTCATTTTCTTTGTTTCCTTTCCTCCATGGGCTATTTTCCTGTCGGAGATCCTTGGGCTTATACCATCCTGCTTTTCCAACTAGGATTGTAGCTTAGCAAATGATAATGATAATGATATAGATAATAGTATGCTTAGTGTTGTTTGATATGTCGGGAAAGTGGAAAATGTATCAGGAATAGGTCAAACTCTTCAGTGTAAGCAAAGAGAAGGTCCACACAGAAAAATCCAACATCACGCTGTAGGGCCATCATTAAAGGATCTTATCACACCGCTGTGGAAGCACTTTAATAGCTGGCTGGTGCCTTTACCGACCAAATATTTGGAAATTTCATCATCGAATAAAAAGAAAATTTTTTCCTGTTAAAGCGTTCAGGATATTTCCATTTATATTAGAGGTATTGGAAGCCAGATATGGCCATCCAGTTATCAAATTGAAGTTTTCCTATTATTGAACCTTTGTAACCTGCATAACATTGAACATCTCTCTCTCTCTCTCTCTCTCTCTCTCTCTCTCTCTCTCTCTCTCTCTCTCTCTCTCTCTCTCTCTCTCTCTCTCTCAAAATTGGAACACCCCAAGGGATTTCCCAGCGTTTTGGGTCTAAAACCGGATTTCCTAGAATTATCTTCATTATCACATTCTTTCCATATGTTAAGAATAGATTTCAATGAATGCTTTAATATAAAAAGCAATTAATTGTTCGACCGTCATGATCATCTCCATCAATGTTACTTATATCTAAAATATTTGTTAGTGCTTTATCGCTTTATTACCCTGTCGAAAGTACAGTCAATGCTGACATAATCCACAGGCTTATACTACTGTGTATATATATATATATATATATATATATATATATATATATATATATATATTTATATAATGAGCAATTACTAGTCTACTGTAGAATAAAAGACTCAGACATGTCCCACTTGCCCGGGTTTATGGTTTTTCTATGCCAGTCTACACCCGCAAACTTTATTAGTTAGTCAATCCATCGTCTTCTCTTCCTTCCCCTGTTATTCTTTATATCTTAATATAATATATTCTGCCCATACCCATTTCTTTTTCTTACATGCTGTTAGAATATCCTGTACTTTACTTTGCACTCGTATCCATTTGCTCTTTCTCTGCCTATTAGTGAAATTCACATCAATATTCTTTCCATAGTTCTTCAAGTTGTAACTAGCTTATGTTCCAAGGCTCTATGTTTATGATGCAAAAGTTAATATAATAGGCCCATCTAATGAAATACTTTTATCTTTAGAGTAAGGGCCATCTTTACTTTACATATTTTCAATTGGTTTTGCAAAATATCTCCATCCCATGTTTATCCTATTTGTTCTAATTATTATTATTATTATTATTATTATTATTATTATTATTATTATTATTATTATTATTACTAGTTAAGCTACAACTCTAGTTGGAAAAGCATGATGCTATAAGCCTAAGTGCTCCAATAAGCCAGTGAGGGAAAGAAGTAAGGAAATAGATAAATGATATGATAAGTAATGAATAGTTAATATAAAATGTTTTAAAAACAATAACAACATCAAAACAGATATTTCATATATAAACTATAAAAAGACTTATGTTAGCCTGTTCAACATAAAAGCATTTGCTGCAAGTTTGAACTTTTGAAGTTCAACCGATTCAACTCCCCGAATAGGAAGATCATTCCACAACTTGGTCACAACTGGAATAAAACTTTTAGAATGCTGTGTAGTATTGAGCCTCATGATGGAGAAGGCCTGACTTTTAGAATTAACTGCATCCCTAGTATTACGAACAGGATGGTACAATCCGGGAAGATCTGAATGTAAAAGATGATTAGAATTAAGCTCTTATGTTCATTAACAATCCGTATAGGTTAGTCCATAACTCATATATATATATATATATATATATATATATATATATATATATATATATATATATATATATATATATATCCCTATCTCCTCCTACGCCTATTGACGCAAAGGGCCTCGGTTAGATTTCGCCAGTCGTCTCTATCTTGAGCTTTTACTTCAATACTTCTCCATTCGTCATCTCCTACTTAGCGCTTCATAGTTTTCAGCCATGCGGACCTGGGTCTTCCAACTCTTCTAGTGCCTCGTGGAGACCAGCTGATTCGAACCCCTGCCTTAAATCCGAAACTATGTCTGCGAAGACTCTACCAACTGAGCTATCAAGAGCGATATATGTTTATGACAAATCACCGTACATATTACTGTCGAATTCAGGAATCTTCATAGAATTGAAATAAACCCATCTCCATCATGATAGCAGAATTGCGAGTTTGCAGTAAGTTGTTATTTATGATGAATATATATCACTAATCACGACAGGAATATGTACGGTGACTTATCATAAACTCTCTTGATAGCTCAGTTGGTAGAGTCAACGCAGGCATAGATTCGGCTGAAAGGCAGGGGTTCGAATCTCTGCCCAGCCAGAAGTTGTTATCATAAATGAATTCCAGTGGATAAATATTTCGAAGGAAGAATTCGGTCTTGTGGTGGATATTTACATTGATTAAAATCACAAGTGTTGGTGATATATATTCAACATATACATATGTGTGTATGTATGAATACTCCATTAATTTGCATATACTTACATTAACATATTATGTTAAAGTCGACAGCAGAATCAGTTCTAGCGCAGGCAGTGCTCACTAATGATGAGGTTAATAACCTAATTAAAAGTTAAATAGCATTTTTTTGTCGGAAAAGTCTTCCTTTTAAATGACTTCAATATTCATTTCTTGAAGGCTATGGATCGCGTGTTTAAAGGATATGTAAATTGAATTTTGCAGAGAGAAAGGATAATTTAATTTTTCCTAATTGGTTTTTCCATTTTGTAAATTATACTAATTGAAGATTAGTCTTCCAGGAGCTCGTTAGTTCGTATCTTTTAGGTAAAACTATTTGGATGAACTTACCTAGCTGCAATCGTTCCAAGGTCATTATAAAAGACTAAGAAGTATAGGAAAAGAATTCTTAAATACCTATTATTATTATTATTATTATTATTATTATTATTATTATTATTATTATTATTATTATTAGCTAAACTAAACCCCTATTTGGAAAAATAGGACACTATAAGAGTCAGCCCAAGGGATCTAACAAGGAAAAATAGCCCAGTGAGGAAAGGAAATCAGAAATTAATAAAATGAAAGAAGAGTAATGAACCAATAAAATAAAATATTTCAAGAACAGGAACAACATTAAAATACATCTTCCCTACATAAATTATAAAAACTTAAAAATAAAAAGCAAGAGAAAGAGAAATAAGATAGAATATTGCGCCCGAGTGCACCATCAAGTAAGAGAACTCTTCCCCAAGACAGTGAAAGACCATGGTACAGAGAATATGACATTACTCCAGACTAGAGAACAATGGTCTGATTTTGGAGAGACCTTCCCCTAGAAGAGTTGCTTACCATAGCCAAATAGTCTTTTATCGTTACCAAAAAGGAAGTAGCTACTAAATTACAGTACAAAGAAGGAGAAGAATTCTTTAGTAATCTCAATGTTGTTAGGTTTATGAGGACACAGGAAAACGTGTAAGGAATAGGTCTGACTAGTCGGTGTATGTGTAGGCAAAGGAAATATAAGCCGTGCCCATAGAGAGGAATCCAATGTTTGGCAAGTCAAAACACCTAATAACTCTTTAACGATAGTATTTTACCCTACTGTGTATACTGTTATATGGTACAGTGTGAGTAGAAATAAGATATCAAGTATAGAATACGCTCATCCCTGCAATGAATTATTTTTTCAGAAATTTATGACATTAGACAAATATGATGAGAATATTACTCTTTTGTCCATATGAACGGCAATCCTTTTGCAATATCTCGAACTTCATTTTTAGTATTCGAACACTGATAAGCACAGGATTCTGAATATGGTTTTAATTTAACTTTCCTACGTATAACCTAGATCTTGTATCAAGAGATACACACACACACACACACACACACACACACACACACACACTCATCCAGATTCCCCAAAGCTCTTAGAGATGTTATTAATTTTCCGAGAATCAGCTGACTACTGCTGGCAGGTGCTGAGACTCCGCTGATAGTAGCAGAGAAAGCGTAAGGAACACACATTGTTTGTATAAGTTCCGACTTTCTAAGTTTTCTGCTTCAAACGGCCACTTGTAATTTTCCTCAATTCAAGTTTAATTAATGATCTTTTACTCTAGAGCTAGAACCCAATGGATTCCCGTAACGGTTTCCACATTTTTTTCCTTCAGACCTGAGTTGGCTGGAAGCATACGTGGTTTATATCATCAAACCTTTCGTCAAATGATAGTAAAGTGCGTAAGCTGTGTTATTTCCCTTTTACCTCACGTAATATTCATCAACTGAAGATTTTAATGTTTTCTTTACTTCTAATGAGTTCCCATAAGTAGATTTCAGGAACCTTCACAGTAGATCAAGCATTCCACGCTTGCAAACGGCTATAGATAACGTCTGCGACCAGAGGTATCATATTGGAAACGTGCCTGCTTGGCAGTATGTTAGACGGGAGTTTCAGTGTCGATCAAGCTTGGTAGTTTCTAGTATTGTCTGTAGCCTCACCATTGTGAGCTAGGAATGGTGGGCTTAGGGGAGAATATAGGTCTACCTGCTGAGTTATCAGCAGCCATTGCCTGGCCTTCCCTGGTCCTAGCTTGATGGAGAGAGGGCTTGGGCGCTGATCACATGTATATATGGGAGTCTAGAGCATTACCTCTGCCATTCATGGCGACCTTTAAACCTCTGCATGAAGCACTGTCATTCTTTTTACAATATGTATCCTTTGAATGCTCGTCTCCTAATAAATCGGCAATTATCATTATAAATTTTGAGATCGTTAAATGTGCGTAGCTTTATTCGTTTTACCGAAGAATTTCTGATAACTAACAGTTTTCATAGAGGAAGTCACAGCTATCTCAAATAGTCTGTGCCTATGCCGTAGAGTTGCGATAGATAACATGTCCCGGAAACCCTAAATAACAAAAGATGACCAAAATATCACTTACCTTGATTGCAGGGAGCACAATTCTTTTATATCTCGTTGTAAATTGAGTTTCTATTCATGTTTTAAATTTACCTATTAAAAATATCTTAATATCTTAGGTTTTCAAGTAAAACAGGGGTAGAACATTTCACGTCGAGAAGAAAGTTACCCAAGCATATTTTTGGAAAAAAATAAGAATAACGGGCTCTTTTCTTAAAATTAAGGTAAAATGCGATCCCATCATTAGCATGTCTTAATTTTATTCATTTATAAGCAAAATATAATCCATGAATAAGTTTTGAGTCCACCATTGCAGTTTGCTGGCTTGTTTGTATACCAAATAAGTTAAGACATAATCGTCAAACATTCATAGAACAAATCGGAAATTATTTCAAATACCAGAATTAGTCTTGCCAGATAAAGATCTAACTAATGACAAAAAAGAATTATGGCAAATAAACCTAAATATCTATATCAGTCTTCGGCTGTACTTACTCTCTAAGTCTTATCTGTTTGCAACCATTTCATTCGCTATTGTTTTGAAAATTGTTCAGATCCTTTCTTATCATATCGCTTTCATTCGAGGATTGAATTTTGGCTTTGCTACCTCAGTTATAATACGAGTTCCTAAAAGTAAAATTGCAAGAGAGAGAGAGAGAGAGAGAGAGAGAGAGAGAGAGAGAGAGAGAGAGAGAGAGAGAGAGAGAGCAGTACACATATGGGCATAATCTCGTTTCCAATCAAATGAAACCTGATATTACTATACTAAAAATAGAAAGAGATATGATGGCATGACGAGGTGTCATTTCACGCTATGAATCTCTCTTCTTTTAAGTCAACCACATTGTTCCGTTAGACTCCATTCTTCCCAGAGTAGAAGCCGTATTTCAAAACCTAACCACTAATTTTCATAAAAGGACTTTATGAATGGTATTTAGAAAGCTAGAAATAGTAAAACAAAAAAGGCGGTGGCAATTTTGTATGAGATCATAAAATTATTTTAAGTCGGATTTATCTGGTTATGTGATATGTGCAGGTTTTTTTTTTTTTTATGTAGTATGGGCGAGTGTGTCGAACGCTATAAAAAAGATTTAAAAGACTAAAAAACAGCACTATATATTTTTAGCAGTGCACTTGTCCTTGAAGCTTGCATGCAATCTAATTTTCATTTATGATAAGGTATTGGAAGCAAAGGATTGGGATTTCGATATCAAAATTAATGTACTTAATATTGAACTCTCTCTCTCTCTCTCTCTCTCTCTCTCTCTCTCTCTCTCTCTCTCTCTCTCTCTCTCTCTCTAACAAACATATATACAGTGACTTCAATATTTGAGTTAACAAATTGGAAAATAGTTTACCATAGTAGATTACATTGTAAAAGAGAACTTCTGCTATTAAATAATACAAAATACTAACTTCTCTTCACCAAGAGGGTTTTCTGTGTCCATGTTAATATATTACTTAGATAGTTCAATTTGTGTGCGGTTGCACGCATGAAATTTCATGCTTCTAATCGTCGTTAAACACACACATACATACACACACACGAACACACACACACACACACACACACACACATATATATATGTATATACATATATATATATATGTATGTATATAAACATATGTATATATAATATATATATATATATATATATATATATATATATATATATATATATATATCAACAACAACAAATGCATACTTTTCTAGTCCGCTGCTGGACAAAGGCCTGTTCTTATCGAAGTCTGTGGTTTGGCCATTCCATCACCATGCTGATCATTGCGGATTGATGATGATGGGAAACTTAAGTTTGCTCTCTTACAAGAAACCAACCTAGTATAGGTGGCCCTGACTACTACAGCCTTGTACTTGATGATACAAAAACCCATTCACTATGATAAGCTAAATGTATAAATATATATATATATATATATATATATATATATATATATATATATATATATATATATATATATATATATATATATATATATATATATATATTTCCATACATGCTTGCTTATACTGTGTGGATATGTATATGTACAGTATATATATATATATATATATATATATATATATATATATATATATATATATATATATATACATACCTGTATATATATATATATATATATATATATACATATTTATATATGTATATATATATATATATATATATATATATATATAGGCAGTATATCTTAGCAATCCATGTTTGCCAATGGTTATACTCATATCAGTGGATGAGCAACTTGGTGGAGTAATGAGAGCTTTGGGTGTGGAGGAAATGCCCCTCTAAATCTTGACGAATCACTTGCAGTAGGGTGACGGATTGGGTTTAAGGATTTGGAAAAACTGTCTCTCCAGCTTTTACTCCTGATGCCTGGCGGTTGATCTTACTAGAATTAGTATGGACCAGCAGAGGTCACTTGCCCTAGTTAGATAGGCACTGCGCATCACAAGGAACTGGCTATCCTTTGATGTATCTAGACAATGAATTCTCTATGGATTTAGTCAGTCAGGGATAGAGAAGATGAAAGAATGGCCCCCAGTCTAGGGCGTAGCGGGGTGCTAATGATCTCCAGGTTTATAGATACTAAAGAAAAATTGAAAATAGGTAATTTGAATGTTAAAACCATGAATCAGATTGGGACGTTACAGCAAGTGGAGAGTGAATTTACAAAATATAGTTTGGATATCTTGGCCTTAAGTGAAACACGTTGTAAGGCGACTGGTAAGGAAACTTTAGACCAAGGCAATATATATATCTACTAAGGAAGCTCAGATGGACTTGGAAGAGAAGGGGTAGGAATAATGATGACACCAAGAGCAGAAAAGGCATTAACCAAGTGGAGAGCTGTAAATGATAGATTGTTACTAGCAAAGTTCAAATTGAAGTAGTACTATATGTGTATTATAGTTTTCTATGCCCCAACAAATGCTTCCCGTTAATAAAGGGAAGATGAATGCTATGAAGAACTGCAGAGTGTAATAGATGAGATCCCAGAGAGACATGAAAATTGTGATTGGCGACTTCAATGCTAAAGTTGGAAGGAATAATCAAGGAGTAGAGAATGTGAAGGACGTCGAGAGTCTTGGCGAAGTTGCAAATGAAAATGGAATTTCATAAGTTTCTGTTCAGCAAACAATCTTGTCATTGGAGGTACTCTTTTTCAACACAAGAATATCTACAAGTACACATGGACTTCACCATGTGGCAATTACAAAAATCAAATAGATCACCTTGCCATTAATAAAGAGAGAAGGGGGACTCTGAGAAATGTAAGGAGCTATAGAGGTGCAGATATTGGTAGTGATCACCAGATCCTCATTACCACACTGAAATTAAAACTGAAGGCACCCAACAGAAAGGTAGATAGAATACATAGATTTGATACAATTAAGTTTTTAGAAAAAGAGCACAGAGAAACATTTGCAATTGAATGCAGAAATCGATTTGCAGGTTTGGAGACTCCAAGAGACGAAGAGCAGACAAATAATGAAAAATGGTGTGATATTAAGAACATATACCAGTCAGTTGGTAGTGAAGTCTTGAGACCCATGGTTGCAAGGAGAAAGCCATGGAAATCAAATGATACTTGGGATACCATAAAAAGGAAACAAAGGCAGAAATTGATTGCTGAGAGTTTTCGAGAAAGTAATGGAAATTACATGGAAGAGCATGCTAAGTATTCCAGTATTGATAGTGAGGTCGAAAGAAAAGCCAGGAATGACTGGAGAGAATATATAGACAGCAAAGCAGATGA
>NC_090726.1:89169053-89179053 GCF_036898095.1 Palaemon carinicauda | reverse complement strand
TCTAGGTGGGACACCTTTTATCAGTCTTGCTCCTCTGTTTATTATTTATTGTAATTTCTTAAGTTGCACATTTGGTAAATTGTAATAGAGTTGCAGTAGTCAATCCTGGTAATAACACAGTTTATCACAAGTTTCTTTCCAGAATTTTCGTCCAGATACTTTTTTATAAACGCAATATTTATTAGATGATAACCAGCAGTTCTTATTACATTATTTATTTGGGCATTTAGAGACAGGTTACAGTCAAGAAATACACCTAGATCTCGAACTTTACCAGATATTGGCACCGAGTATTATTTATGTTCATTTGAATATCACCCAAGTTTCTCACGCTGTTTCTCTTACCCACCACCATGAATTCAGTTTTGTTCTCATTTAATTTTAGTTGTTTAAATGTCATCCATTCTCTAACACTATCAAGGATTCGGTTTAGAGTTTCAGTAATGTCATCTATATAATTTATGGAGAAGTAAAATTGTGTGTCATCTGCAAATAGTTTGAACTTCACGCCATGCCTTTGTAACATTTTCGATAGACCAATAGTATAGATGCAGAATAAGATTGGGCTAAGTATACTCCCCTTGGCTACTCCTCTGTTTAAGGGTTCATATGATGAATAAGAGTTTCCAATTTGTACACAGTAATTTCTACCAAATAAATAGTCTTTAGGTATTCGAAGGCTTGATCTTCAACTCCGATGGACCGTAGACCATTTATTAACATATATATATATATATATATATATATATATATATATATATATATATATATATATATATATATATATATGATTTACTGCCACAAGGATCACGTGACTTGGTATACGCAAAAGCCAGTAGGAAATAATAAAAAGCTTTAGTACCAAGCGCTTTCGTGCATTTTAATACACTTCTTCAGGGTACAATAAAAAGTGAGACATAGTTGAAGGACGTCAATAAGTAAAATATCCTATTTTACTTATTGACGTCCTTCAACTATGTCTCACTTTTTATTGTACCCTGAAGAAGTGTATTAAAATGCACGAAAGCGCTTGGTACTAAAGCTTTTTATTATTTCCTACTGGCTTTTGCGTATATATATATATATATATATATATATATATATATATATATATATATATATATATATATATATATATATATGTATATACGCATCCATGATGGTGTGTATATGTTCGTATGAATGAGTGTATGTATATGTGTGTGTCGTTAAGTTTACTTTTATAAACAAATATAAAGATAAGCAGGTACTGCTTTGCAAATGTTACCATAATTTTGATGTGTTTCCTTTGGAAAAAGACTTTTACATCCTCTGGCTATGCGCCACATTTTTTCTCTTCTTGTTAGTTATATTACATAATAAATGTTGATAAATGATTCCACGAATATTTATCTCATATTCATAGAAAATGTTATATAACATTTTATATATTTAATATTGGCGACCAATTACCTGGCCGTAATAAAGCGAAGAATTCGAGTGGCATCAGTCATTTGTTTCCTTTTGTTGTGGATAAGATAGATTCCAAATTTTTGCAGCTCGATATCTAAATTTCAGAAACATGGCCCTTCGGTAGATGAGAAACAATACAGTATTGAAATATGTGTGGAGAGTTGAATACAAATGGCTCAAGGCTTAAATAATCCTATTGTTGATTTTTCATCAGGTTAAAAACAAAATATAAATAAACTTCCGGGCTTTCAGAGTTTTAGTTTCGTACGCTTCGAGGTATACTGATCTTTCGTATCCTTTTCGGCTTATTTATGAGGTGGCTCCTTTAAACCTTAGTGTGGTAATAGCTACACGGTGTACGAATACTACATTTGCATTGAAATATGCACACAGGTTTCTTGCCTAACTCCCACGTACGCTTGCAAAGGTTAATCTATGAATATTTCTCCCCTGTATTTCTTCTGTTTAATAAAGAGCAACGAGTTTGCCAAACGTATGACTACCATGTCTCTCCCCGTCCTTCGGGGAGTAGTCATACCATGGTGAGAGGGTGTAGCCCGGGAGGTACTCTCGAAAACCACAATATCTCACAAATTGCAGAAACTACAGTGCTGTAGTTAGGAAAGATGTAGGAGTGGGAAGGGTTGAATATGTGTGTGCGCATGTAAGTGTGTGTGCATATCTAACTAAATATTTAGCCGTCTTTTTTGAAGGGTCACGTAATCTACTGTAGTATGTATATACACAATTATACGCAGAGTGGCTCGCTCACTGGTCTTGAAACACACGCAATAAACAGGTGCACCTGTGAGTACTGTGTTTTTAATTTCTGACAATCTACCTGATTTCTGATTAATGACAACATTTATTTATGAGACCGATGATTCCTTGACAAATGAGTTCCAATTAATCAATAGCCTTATCTCTACCCCGAGAATGAAGATGCTTCCACTCAAGCATAAATTTCGCAAGTGCCGCCAGGCCCAGGAGCAAGATGAAGCTTGAATTTCAACTACCTCCCACCAGTGCCTGTCGGAGCAGTAAGGGAGAAGCAGACATACTTAATTCCTCCGAAATGATTTTGCCAACACGAGAGGAGCCCTGCTAATCATGATGTTTATCGCTGTATTTGCTCTTTCATGCAGATCTCAGTTTTTTCTTGTATTTCTTTGTATCTTAACATCACTTTTTTCTAAGATTTCAAGGATACAAATACATGTGTGCTTATTTACATATAACTACACATTAATATTTATATACATATAAATAATGCATATGGGTGTTTGTATGTTTATGCGTGTAGGCATACGTGTAATATGTATGCATCTGAGTGTAGTATCAGTCTAGGCGAAACACTACAAATGTTGAAGTTTTAACCACTTAATTATATTTTAGGAACCATGTGAAACCACTATACATTTTGTGATTGTTTTGAAGTGATCAATTATATATCTCTGATTTTTATTGCGTTTCCGTTTCTACCTGGTGGAATTTATTTTATCAATTTATATATTTTTATCTATTGTTGTATGATGCGTTTCTTTCTAGAGAAAGGAGATTAGTACATTAGTATTCCAGGACACTACTCATTGGTTCATCACCTTAGAAGGAACAGGGTTACATTTCAAATAAGAAAGGAACTTACGAAAATGCAACAAACAAGACATGTTTGGAATTCCAGTCGTCATCCTAAGCGTAGGCATATAACCTGTTAATCAACGACCTTGTCACTGTAATTTCTTAGATGATAATATTATTATTCATACTGAGCTCTCTTTATTATTAAGGAAGCTATCCACTTGCCATCATGCTTAAGCCTAGCAGAATGCGTCTAAATGGAAAGAGGATAATGATATAAAGAAAAGATGGAAGTGTAAGGAAATAAAGATAAATAAATAGATAATTAGATAATAGGTATATATATATATATATATATATATATATATATATATATATATGTAATTATGTATATATGCATATATATTTATATACATATGTAATTATGTATATATGCATATATATTATACATATATAAATGTATATATACTGTGCGCAAAAATATACTATATATTAAATAAATATATATATATACATATGTATAGATATAGATAAATATACATATATATATATATATATATATATATATATATATATATATATATATATACATATATATATATAGATATATATATATGTATATATATATATATATACATACATACATATACCAAAGGCACTTCCCCCAATTTTGGGGGGTGGCCGACATCAACAAGAAACAAAAACAAAAAAGGGGACCTCTACTCTCTACGTTCCTCCAGCCTAACCAGGGACTCAGCCGAGTTCAGCTGGTACTGCTAGGGTGCCACAGCCCAACCTCCCACATTTCCACCACAGATGAAGCTTCATACTGCTGAGTCCCCTACTGCTGCTACCTCCGCGGTCATCTAAGGCACCGGAGGAAGCAGCAGGGCCTACCGGAACTGCGTCACAATCGCTCGCCATTCATTCCTATTTCTAGCACGCTCTCTTGCCTCTCTCACATCTATCCTCCTATCACCCAGAGCTTTCTTCACACCATCCATCCACCCAAACCTTGGCCTTCCTCTTGTACTTCTCCCATCAACTCTTGCATTCATCACCTTCTTTAGCAGACAGCCATTTTCCATTCTCTCAACATGGCCAAACCACCTCAACACATTCATATCCACTCTAGCCGCTAACTCATTTCTTACACCCGTTCTCTCCCTCACCACTTCGTTCCTAACCCTATCAACTCGAGATACACCAGCCATACTCCTTAGACACTTCATCTCAAACACATTCAATTTCTGTCTCTCCATCACTTTCATTCCCCACAACTCCGATCCATACATCACAGTTGGTACAATCACTTTCTCATATAGAACTCTCTTTACATTCATGCCCAACCCTCTATTTTTCACTACTCCCTTAACTGCCCCCAACACTTTGCAACCTTCATTGACTCTCTGACGTACATCTGCTTCCACTCCACCATTTGCTGCAACAACAGACCCCAAGTACTTAAACTGATCCACCTCCTCCAGTAACTCTCCATTCAACATGACATTCAACCTTGCACCACCTTCACTTCTCGTACATCTCATAACCTTACTCTTACCCACATTAACTCTCAACTTCCTTCTCTCACACACCCTTCCAAATTCTGTCACTAGTCGGTCAAGCTTCTCTTCTGTGTCTGCTACCAGTACCGTATCATCCGCAAACAACAACTGATTTACCTCCCATTCATGATCATTCTCGCCTACCAGTTTTAATCCTCGTCCAAGCACTCGAGCATTCACCTCTCTCACCACTCCATCAACATACAAGTTAAACAACCACGGCGACATCACACATCCCTGTCTCAGCCCCACTCTCACCGGAAACCAATCGCTCACTTCATTTCCTATTCTAACACATGCTTTACTACCTTTGTAGAAACTTTTCACTGCTTGCAACAACCTTCCACCAACTCCATATAACCTCATCACATTCCACATTGCTTCCCTATCAACTCTATCATATGCTTTCTCCAGATCCATAAACGCAACATACACCTCCTTACCTTTTGCTAAATATTTCTCGCATATCTGCCTAACTGTAAAAATCTGATTCATACAACCCCTACCTCTTCTAAAACCACCCTGTACTTCCAAGATTGCATTTTCTGTTTTATCCTTAATCCTATTAATCAGTACTCTACCATACACTTTTCCAACTACACTCAACAAACTAATACCTCTTGAATTACAACACTCATGCACATCTCCCTTACCCTTATATAGTGGTACAATACATGCACAGACCCAATCTACTGGTACCATTGACAACACAAAACACACATTAAACAATCTCACCAACCATTCAAGTACAGTCACACCCCCTTCCTTCAACATCTCAGCTTTCACACCATCCATATATATATATATATATATATATATATAAGTAAGAAGGTCATTCTCAGCTTGTAGAACAAAGGAAGTAATTCCAGTCATAAAAGAAGAAGTAATTGGATCATAGAATCAAGAGAATCTGCATCCATATTACTGCTAGTCTTCGGCTATTGGACAGTTTTGCAAGAAAACAGGAAAGACAATTTTCTAATGGAATATGCGTATGAGAGACAGCAAAACAAGGTGATATTATCTTCCGAATATGATCTAAATAATAATCAACGTTATGGCGTTAAGTAAAACATAACTGAGCTAGTTTGTGTATGAGATTATATTTGGTATGCATAGGCATCGCCTCGAAAATATCATAAAAATGATAGCATATTATATCGCTAATACTAGGTAGTAGGTTGGCCAGGGCACCAGCCACCCGTTGAGATACCGCTAGAGTTATGGGGTCCTTTGGCTGGCCAGACAGTACTACATAGGACCCTTCTCTCTGGTTACAGTTTTTTCCCTTTGTCTACACAGACACCGAATAGTCTGGCCTATTCTTTACAGATTCTGCTCTGTCCTCATACACCTGTCAACACTGAGATTGCCTTTTAATTCTTCTTCACCCAAGGGGTTAACTACTGCACTTTAATTGTTCAGTGGCTACTTTCCTCTTAGTAAGTGTAGAAGAGACTCTTCAGCTATGGTAAGCAGCTCTTCTAGGAGGACACTCCAAAATCAAACCATTGTTCTCTAGTCTTGGGTAGTGCCATAGCCTCTGTACCATGGTCTTCCACTGTCTTGGGTTAGAGTTCTCTTGCTTGAGGGTACACTTGGGCACACTGTTCTATGTAGTTTCTCTTCCTCTTATTTTGTTAAAGTTTTTATAGTTTATATAGGAAATATTTATTTTGATGTTACTATTCTCAAAATATTTTATTTTTCCTTATTTCCTTTCCTCACTGGGCTATTTTCCCTGCTGGGGCCCCTGGGCTTATAGCATCCTGCTTTTCCAACTAGGGTTGTAGATTAGTATTCAATAATAATAATAATAATCTTCTCTTTGGATATAGTGAGACTTCAAAAGAATACACGGCCAAATTCCTTGACTTAGTGATTTCATTTTTTCAAATGAAAGGTGATCTGATTTATAGCGCCGTTGAAAGATTTGTACAACCCTTTATTCCTTAAGCTTCATTACCTTCGCCAACTTCGTTGCGAAAATTATGTTTTGATAGATGTCTATTTGTTTGTGTGTGTCGGTGTGTTTGTGATTCGCATAGCTCAAAACCTATTAGACCGAATCTCATGAAATTTGGTGGAATGATTGGTCATGATTATCCAAGGACATTTTGATTAGAATTTGGGAGTGATTGGGTCAAAAATCAAGGCCAAAGTCCCGAAAAGATCAGAAACGTCTTTTTGCCATGTCGCGGCCAATTTTTATCTGATTTACATGAAACTAGGGGCAAAACGTGCACAATTCAATTGTCTATTTTAGGTGAAGGTACGCGCTCTACTGAGTGTCCGTTCTAGTTTTTCATGTGAGTTAGTATGTACTTTTCGAATTTAGAATTCATGTTTTGTTGGTACATAACTAAATAGTATCATCACCAAAATATGTCTCGTTTTATCCTTCGTAGCCATCAGTAATGATAATAATAGAGTGAAATATTAGCAATGCAAAGAGAAATTTTGTTTGAGATTATGATGCAACGTCGAATAATATATAAAACTTTTGGTTTCGTAAGCGTCAAGTCTCACATTGATATTTCTTATAAGGATGACGTTATTTCAAATTATATATAAAATACATACTGTAAATTATTTATGTCTTTTTTCCCTTATTAGGAATATTGTTCTTGTAGGTACTCAATAGTGTTTCCCTTCTCCAGAGTAATGAATCCAAAGGCTGTTCATTTAATCAGTAACCCGAAAGTTACCTTTTCTCTAGATCGTCTTTTCGAGCCACAAGTAGTCCTCGCTATCTATCTCCAGATATGATGTATCTCCCCCTTTTCCGGTGACCTTAGGAAGGATTCGTTTATCTCAGATAACCTCCTAAAACAGCACCAACCAGATATCAATATCCTTCACAAGCATTATAATTCAACAATTCTTTCGTCAATTGGTTTGGTTGTTTTTCTTTCCTTTCTTTTAACCCGTTTTCTAATTCCCTTATTCTTCCATCTTTCAAGTCTGACCCATCGACTCCGTAAAGGGAAAGTTCACCTTTTGTATTTCGCAGTTTCTAAATCTACTTTGATAAGAACTACTTTGAAGCATTGTTTATACTCTGTGATTTTTGTACTAAAAAATTGAGAAATAAAATTTCTTGTCCTATGCAGGACTATCCCAAGACTACCGGTCAATTAACAAAATATTTAGTTTTTTGTTATATATTCTTCTCTGGCTGTTTTCCTGATTTGAGTCAAGTCTTTTGCTTTCTATGTCCTAGACCTGTATAAGAGGGATAAAACCTATTAGCAATGCAGTAGGATATAGGGACTACAGTACCAATATCGAATGTAAAATAGAGTCCCATATGCATTCATTCATTTCAAGTGACCTTTGTTTTGGTATGTTATTCTCATAACGTTCTGCAATATTCAAGGGTCATGTAGTAACAAATAATATCTCTCTCTCTCTCTCTCTCTCTCTCTCTCTCTCTCTCTCTCTCTCTCTCTCTCTCTCTCTCTCTCTCTCTCTTCATAAAGTAAGCTTAGAATAAAGCTCCTGATTTCAGATAAAGTTTGTGTAAAAAGAAATCAAAGTAGCAAGTTTGAAATTACGGACTGGTGGCGCAGCAAGAGACCCCATTCTGCACCGAGTGGAACTAATCTGTACCAACCAACCAAGTTTGAAAGGTGGCTAAAATCGCATATAGGCAGGAGATCCTTTTATAATAATAATAACAATAATGATAATCATAATCATAATCATAATAATAATAATGATATTATTATTATTATTATTATTATTATTATTATTATTATTATTATTATTATTATGTGTTAGTTGTAGCTCTAGCCCGACTAATTACCACCCAATATCCATATCTCCCATTATATCTAAAGCCTTTAACGTCTTTTGGTAAAACGTCTAAATAGGTATGCTGAAGGTAAACGTCTGTTCCTTAGTTTGCAATTCGGCTTTCTCAAAGGCCTTAGAGCATGTGATGCCCTTTTTGCAACTACCAGTGCTGTACAGAAATCCCTTGATTTTGATCATCAAGAAGTTCGTATGATTGGTCTTGATTTTAGCGCTGCATTTGACCATGTTCATCGGGAGGCCCTTGTTTTCAAACTCAAACATTTGGGAGTAAGTGGGTCTTTTCTTTGCATCATTAATAACTTTTTAGTCATCGACTGGAAATAATTGTTGTTAGTGGGCACCAAACCATGTATAAGAATGTGATAGCTGGTGTTCCTTAGGGTAGTATTCTGGGCCCATTACTTTTCATACTATATACGCATGACATGTGATTTGGCCTAAAAAAACAAGATTGCTACATATGCAAAGGATGCGGCTCTCTTTGGATCAAGTCCATCTCCTGGATTTAGATCTGGGGTTGCTGAATCCCTTAATAGAGATCTAGCTAAAATTAGTGTATGGTCAAATTATGCGAAATTAAGTTGAACCCTAACAAAACTCAAATTATGACCATAAATAGGTCAAGGACAGTGGTTCCTCAACATCCATATCTCTGCATTGATATTGTTTCTTTAACTATATAGCTTTGTATACTACTTTAGAATTTTAGATTTGATTCTTTATTGGAAATTTACTTTTAAAAAACACATTTGGTCTGTTCCTTCTTTAATTACACAAAAAATAGGCTTATTGAGAAAGCCTTTTAAGATTTTCGGTTTTAATTCTTTCATTCTTCCTTGTTTTGAGTATTGTTCTCCCTGTCTGGCCTTCAGCTGGTAATTCTCATCTTAATTTCTTGGACAAAAACGTGCGCAGTCTATTAAATTTCTTACGCCTGATCGTGATATTAATTTCTGGGACCGTCGTTCAGTTAGATCTTTATACATGTTGCATAAGATTTTTTGTAATTCTGACTATCCTTTGTATTCAGATTTTCTCAGTCTGTACCATCTCGTACATAATACTAGGTATGCAGTTAATTCTAAAAGTCTTGCTTCTTCTTCATAAGGCTCAATAGTAAACAGTATTCCAGAAGTTTTATTCCAGCTGTGACCAAATTGTGGAATGATCTTCCTAATCAGGTAGTTGAATCGGTGGAACTTCAGAAATTCAAACTTGCGATGAATATTTTCATTTTGAACATGTTTGTTTACATGATCCTCTCTTCATTCTTTATGTGTGTTGTTTCTGATCTTAAGATATTTCATATCGTTTATCATTAATACTCGTATATAGTTTATTTATATCCTTATTTCCTTTCCTTATTGGGTTATTTTTCCCTGTTGGAACCCTTGCGCAAGTAGCATCATGGTTTTCCAACCAGGGTTGTATCTTATATAATAATAATAATAATAATAATAATAATAATAATAATAATCCTCATCATCATCATTATCATCATCATCATCATCATCATTATCATTATCATCATTATTATTATTATTATTATTATTATTATTATTATTATTATTATTATTACGAATGAG
>NC_090726.1:89161553-89164053 GCF_036898095.1 Palaemon carinicauda | reverse complement strand
CTCATACTCTTCAAAGATAGATTTTAAAAATCCCTGATAGATAGTCAAAAGTTAAAAGGGGATCTACTAGGATGGGGAAGCCGCTCGGCTGGCGACTGCATTGCTAAAGAATTGCTGTTATCCTTCCTGTTTTCATTCTTATAAGTGTTCTATGATAACCTTCACTTAACTGAGGTAATGTCTCATCAAGGCTGTCTGGAAAATAAGGTTATTCTTGAGGTTGCAGCTTTAAATAAAAACTTAATAGACTTATTGTTTAAAATTATTGTTCATCCATTTTTTCGTGTAACTCCAGCATCTTAATCGCCAATTTACCGGTTACTATATTTCATATAAAGTGCAACTCGTCATTTCATCAGTCTTCAACAACCGTTATCCTCATTCCATTCTGAAAATCCTTGACCAAAAAATTGTTTGTCACTAAACAATTAAGAAAACAATTTGTGAACAAAATCAGCGATGGGTGAGAAAAACAAAGCCTTTTGGGGAAGAATTTACATCACCGAGAGGTGCAAAGCTTCTCAATAAAAGTAACAAATGCATTTGTACATGAATTGCTAAAATCCAAATGGATAGTTGTTCACATTTTATAAGTACAAGTTTACAAACAGCTAAAGGAAATCGAAACGAAAAATTCGATTACCAGAAGACTGTTAGCAGAACGTAAACAAATACATTTTTATATGCAATCATCACTTTAAGAATATCTAAGAATAATCTTGTAGATTGTAATCAGCAACTCTATTTTTATGACCAAATACAGAAGGTGACTTAAGCGAGCGATTCAGCGTCAAAATCAACTTTTTTCCTTCTCATCTTTTTTTTTTCTTCCACTGTTTTTTTTTCTTTTCAGGGCCTCAATAAGGGCAGCTTACCCACCTCAATCCCACCACGTTTCAATTACCTCCTATTATCTTGACAGGGAGGTAATTTTGTGGTATCACAGCATCATTACTGACGCAAGTAAATTCGCTTTACCTCTGATGAAGAGACTTAAAATCTCCCAATAACGATGCATATATTGATAGTTCGACACTTACAACTCTCTCTCTCTCTCTCTCTCTCTCTCTCTCTCTCTCTCTCTCTCTCTCTCTCTCTCTCTCTCTCCATAGGCATTTCTAATGTAACTAACTTTCGAAAGCCAAATCAAGACTTTGCAGTAAGTTGTTTTTTAGAAATGTCTTTGGAGCTGCGGTAAATTCTTATTACATTACAGAATAGTTATCCATGGTACAAAAAAGTGTAAAGAGCTAATATAGTCATTGCGAAGTATAAAAAAAGAAATATTTGTAAAGTTGCATGATTTAATTCTAAAATAAAATCCATGTTTTCATTGAATTTATAACATAGATGTTTTAGTGTTCAATGGTCTTTGTTTTATAAGGAGAAAGCAGTTCGAGATACTAATATCTGAAGGAGATGAGATGAAATATCAGTAATTTATCTCAAGATCTAGCCATGCCTTGCAATTGGATCAAGCACCAGATTGCGTGACTGCTGCCGTACAGGTAGAATCGTTTGATACAGTAAACAACCCTTTTCCTTCCATCAAGTGACATTCATGTGTATTTAACCAAAGTTGGACGTTTAATATTACCTAATTCGTAAATTTTCGTAGCATGTTTCATGGCATGAATAAATGTTACCAAGGCCTCTGAAGTACTTAGTTAACACCAAGTCTCATATGCATAAACTTCATATCTTGGATGTTTGAGACTATTTTCTATATATACTGCAATCGCAATTTGTAAAATGTGTGACGTCAGATTTCTGAACTAGATGATATTTCGGTAAGCCGAGACTTGCCATACCTAGTGCCCCTAAAGGTGGTAATATAGGTCTTTATTTTCTTATAGCCTTTACTCGCGACTTGACTGTTAGCCTGGAAAATAAGATATTACAAAAGGAAAAGGATGGAATTCTTTTTGTATTTACTCGCTCTTTTCAAATTCTAAATGAAGCCGTTGATAGTATTGACAAATATTTTTTATTTCCAAATAAGTGCGTAATCGAAAAACCTGGTTGATCAGATGTCCTGATATCGTAAACCCCCTATTGTGCATAGTTGACTTTTCCGTGACTGAATATATAATGCTAATGGTCTTAATTCTTCTGTAAAATTATCAAATATATCATAGAATTCTACAAGGAAGTTTGTCTTGCTTTTCCATATGCATAGAGAAGACAGGTCATTTGCCATATTCTTCAATTATAATATATGTCCCCTGTTGAATATCTGCAGACTCCCAAAAATTGATCATCTCAAAAACATTTCTTTTTCTCGGGGAAGGTAGTCATGGTTTCAATTTAGACAATCAATGACATGTATCCTGCTCGACTATATTTCAAGAATTATATTTACTAGTGAACTTTTCCTATGGTGTTTAGGTTCTGTACTTTGAAATGATGGTTCGTTAGTGCCTGTTTCTTCTTTGTGCAGTGCCACCGCACCCAGGGGTATTTTATTCCTTATACTGCAAAGCTATATATTGATTTCCCT
>NC_090726.1:89144053-89154053 GCF_036898095.1 Palaemon carinicauda | reverse complement strand
ATACCTGTTATTACGCGTCAAATAATCTTCCTGCAAGATAAATTCATCAATAGAACTCACACATTGTGCGGGTTCCTCGCAGATTTAGAATTGTTTAAAATTTTCAGCATAATGATGAATGAATGCAATACACTATTAATGTCAATTAAGATAATAGAAAATATTATTTTTCTTTGAAAATTCATAGTGTTACTCTTTTGCGTTAAGTATTCTATCAAATACCATTTCATGTTTGCACCATAGCACTAGGAACTCAAGAATAGGATCATTTCAAGTTTAAAACATATATTATGATGAAAATAAATCATAGAAATCTTTGAAGAGGTTTTTACAGTTTAGTTAGAAATTAGAAATAATAAAACTCAGAAATTTTTCTTCAACAGCTTTGGGAACACAAAACTATAAGTTAGTTCGATAGACTTTAAAAAAAAAAAATGAAAATTCAATTATGAGGAGTTTTAAATAGATGCAATTTTTTTTCATCTTATGAAATCTTACCCACAAGGAAATAGATCTGGAAGCTTTTTATTGTATTATAATTAATCCTTAGCAGCCAAAATAAAAAGTTAAATATACATAGGAATAATAAGAAAACTTTAGTAATCGAATTTTTAAACGTTAAGGGATCAGCAGATTCTAGTCATGGAATAAATTAAAAAAAAAAAAAAAAAAAAAAACAGATTTCTTCAAAATGATCTAAAGGTCACTGTTTTTAGAAATTAACTTTGATTTTCTTTTAATTGATCCTCCTTTGTAGATAAAATGATACAATGATAATTCTCGTAGTTTAATATTTTTCTTAAGTAGATTTCTTGCAGAAAATGTTATCTCAAGACAATTGAGCAATAATAAACGCATAAACCTTGAAATATATATAAAGACTAAGACTACTTTTTTTACTTACAGCTATTAAGAACTATAACTTCATTACTTATATCTATCAGGAATATATTCAAAACAATCTTCGTAAATTCTAATATAGCAGTAACATTAGAAAATACATTATCTCTCAAAACGAACGAGATCTAAAAATAATCTGTAGCTGCTTCCAATCCCAATTTAACTTTATTTTCTTTCTAATTGTTCCTTGAAATTCCTTGAAAATCTATCATATATTTTTAGATAAACCAAACAGACAAACCAAAAGTAGCATAGAATGAGCATGTATCCTCCGATTCACTTCATTGCCAAAAGTCATATGGCAATCCAATACGCAGATGAGCAAAGTGTGAACAGAAATATTATTTGAACAGGAAACTTTTCTCTAATCACACCTACCCTTTCTTATGAAGGATCATCTTTCTCGTAACCAGAACATAGATAAAACTATAACAACAAAAAGAGGGAATCGAGGATTTTCTGGGTTTTTGCAAATCTCAGTTCATGATATTTTCAGATGGATGTAAGGAGTGCGGTTTATTTAGCTTTGCGTACTCTTGTCCTCAACAAGTCGACTCCAGCTCCAAGACCAGCTACGCGTCCAAGAAAATGCAGTAATACCGAGCAACAGCAATGATATCTATTACACTTACAAAAAATAATTAATTCTTACCAACAAAAGGCATTGTTACTTATAACAACACCTTGAAAGATTTGTATTCCTGTTGACCAATCAAGAATACTCTTTATGTCTCCCTCTTCCCTTTATGGAAGAACCCTCTTGAAGAAGATATCTAACATTATCATCTTTTTACATTCCGTATTGACAAACACTGAGATAAAATTCACGAGATATATATTCGTCCAATTCATATCAACAAATGAGGTCTAAGGTTTCCCACCCAAAATCATTCTACCAATTTCATGTCACTAAATGAGTCTCATATCCGCTTCTAAATAACTTCTATTTTCATTCAACAAAAAGGTTATAAAACGTTCACATCTGTAATCATTGGTGTGATTGAACGGCAATATGATGAACCGTAGTCTTGTTATTGACTTACCACGCCTTTCTCAACTGGAAAACTTAATTATTTTGTATCTCCACTATTTACTGAGCCGCATCACCTATTTAAAGACGAAAAAAGAAAGTATTTAATAAACAAAACACTTTCCTCATTATAATAATTATCGTTTTCACTGTCTCATGAAAGCTACGAATGTGAGGCAAGAAAACAAGAAGAAAAGCTGAATGCGGAAAAACGTGTGTTTATGTTTAAGCCTACACGGGAAGCATGTGACGTCACATGTGTCATCGAATGTTTGGCACGGCTGCACTTCAGTGTGGCAGCAGCAAGCAACGAGTGTACATATAGAGTCTCGACGCTCCGGCTCGCGCCTCACGCCGTCTATAACATTAACATCTGTTTTGTGTTACATATATTGTTATAAGCGCCTTCCCCTTCGTCGTTTGGTTTAATAGTAAGTGGTACTGGGGTTTTCCACGTGTGTCTACAACTGAGGGGGAATTCTCTGTGTTATTAAATATTTGAAGTTTTAAATACAGTAATGGAATACTTCCTGGGCAGTGATGAGTTTGTGGAATGTCCGTATGTCAGAATAACTATGCTGACACAGTTGTCAGTGAGGTGTATATGATTCATAATCCCTTATTTGGGAACTTTCTAGATTCAATGCAGAAGTACTTCATGAAACATATTTTTGTTAGATAGGTACGAGTAGATTGATACTTGCCAATATATATTATAACTTTGTGTGGATTTATTCGTGAGTTTGCGTGAAAGGATTAGGAAACTTGTTACAATTATTATTTTGACAACGTATATATTCCTTTTCGGTACTGAAGAGCATTTTATTATTATTATGATATGGTATCCATGGCACGGCCAGAGGTTTTAGTATGAGTGCATGTCAGGTATTTTAGTAATTATATGTATAGATAATATGCATAAGTAGTCGATATATATATATATATATATATATATATATATATATATATATATATATGTATGTGTGTGTATAAATAATTAGGAGCCCTCGTGATCTTCACTATCAATGCACCAGTTTATTGCCAAGCCAATTCAACAATGTTTATTCAACCTGGATGATTAAATAAAAGCAAACCTCATTTTTTTTTTTTTAAGAATAGCCTTTCCATCTTTCTTCCTTTAATTTAGTGTAAAGCTTTTACATTTGGATGAAAAGTTTACCGAAAAAATCAATATCATTATTTTTCTATCTTTACTTACAAATACCGTCGGACATCCAAAATAACTTTCATCATTCTAAATACCTTTATTCCATTTTATTCAATTATGTGTTATAACTTGTGTCTTTATCGAGACCGACACATAATCCTGAAATTAATCGTTCATTGTTATTTGAATAATAATAAGAATGATGATAATAATTATAATAATGGTAATAATTGTGATAATTAAAGTGAAACAACTAGCTCAATAATAAGAGCAAACAATGCAATAAGAGATTTAATCTTAATGAAGATGTTATCTAAAAAGTAAAATGTTAAATTGTACCAAAGGTCAAAGATGCAATAATCACCTATGGCCTGAAATATCTATTACCATGAATGGCATGAAGCAGCAGCTAAACTGCCCAATTACTTGGTGCTACTGCTGTGCCAGGTTCTGTTTTATAATTACTGTACCCAGAAGTTTGCCATTGTTTATTTTCTTGGTTATTACTGTTTATTGATTATGTGACACCTAATTAACACATACACACACACACACACACACACACACACATATATATATATATATATATATATATATATATATATATATATATTTATATATATATATTTATATATATGATAAATTTTGCACAATTAGACGTGTTTTTCATATTCAAATAAGCCATATATATTTTTGATACATATATGTCTGGATTCTCTTAACGACCTCGGGATCAGAGCCCCAGGCGAAATCACACAAAGACAAGAGTTTGTGACCGGCCGGGAATCGAACCCTGGTCCGGCAAGCTTGTATAGACAAGGTCGTTAAGAGAATCCAGACATTAATGTATCAAAAGTATTTATGGCTTATTTGAATATATATATATATATATATATATATATATATATATATATATATATAAATAAATATATGTATATATATATATATATATATATATATATATATATATATATATATATATATATATATATATATATATATATATATATATATGTGTGTGTGTGTGTGTGTCCCAATTCTTCAACGCAAAATATGTAGAAGTATATGTTCTATGGAGCGAGATTAATGACCTTTTTAAGAGTACTATGACTTTCATAAATCGTTGCGCGCGATATATATATATATATATATATATATATATATATATATATATATATATATATATATATATATATATATATATATATATTTCTACTGTATTTGTTCAAGTATCAAAAGGCTTCACAGGTGGGAAGTAAAAGACTTATGAAATAGTTGTCTATTGAGCCTCTCTCCTGTCGTATTTTCATATTGATGGAAGCGCAGGTGCAGAGAAAAAAGAATTATCGCTATCATCGTCATCAGATTCCATTACCATCTTAGCCCAAGACTCCTTCAAATGTCACAAAGTTATATTTTATTATTATTTTACCACTGCAATCTTTCTGTATGGATATATACCTTAGAAATAAAAGCGTTCCTTCTATTATCAATACCTACAGTCTAGAAGAATCTTCATATTAGACAATGAAAAGGACTACTTTTATTCTATATATGTAACTTTAAAATATTCATATACTATACTTGGAGAGATCTTTCATCTATCCGGGGAACAGAATGTAATCGTGATTAATGCTACAAATAGTAAACAAACAAGAGTTCAAACATTTAGAATTGGCAAGAATTAAATGCAAGAGAAATCCTATCAGAATGGAAAATGACATTTACCCCTGACTGGATTCAGCCTGTGATCAAAACAGAAGTATTAGTAATGCATGCTTTACCAAGTTCATGCTACAGTATAACAATCTTTATTAATCCTTCCAAATAAACCCTTCGTATAAATCTTAACACACAAAAATGTCTGCCACTCAGCCTTGATTAATTTCAAGTGATCTCTCCTTTAATCAACCATCGTCACGAAAGGCATAAACTAAATCTGTTCAGTGTATGTTCGAAATGCCACATGGAATTGCCAATCTGCGCTTTCATTCTCTAGAAAGGCGATGTCATGTAATTCAGAGGTGTGGAATGACTTGCCTATATTTTTGTTGATTGTTTCGTTAGATGGCCAATACTATTTTTGTTATTATCTAATTTTCTGTTTATTTTCTACTTTTGTCCCTATTATTTTCTTTCTATCTATATAACTAAACTGCTGTTATATTCCAATCTGCGATAGGATTTCTTTAACTGTAACGCCTTTTAAATAATACCATCTACCAAATCTAATATCCCATAGTTGTTACTTTCTTTATTACTGTCATCAGTTTTATGTTCGTAAGGCTTTAACATTTGTCATTAATTTGGGTTTCATCTTCCATTTGAAATTCAACTTCAAACGTTTTCTTATATCGTCTCTGATGATATTCTCATCCTTTTAACCTGCTAGCAAATAATGCTATGTAACTAACTACCTGATATTTTCAGTCTAACACCTATCATGCATGTACCCAACTAGGAAGATTTCCTACAACAGGTCGTCAGTTTCCCTTTTTCCAGCTAATCTTTTTTATTCTCATGTTTTTTCGTACTTCATCTATTGTCTTTACTTTCAATTTTCTTCCTGTTTTACACTCTGTTGTCATATATATTTTGCGAACAAGACTTTCACATTTCATTGAATATTCTTCATTCACGTGTTCCATTTCACTATTCCTTCAATTTTTCTTTTGTTGGCCATTTGTAGCTCCTTTTGTTTTCTTACCACTATTGATTTCTTTCAGTCGGATTTACGATAATCTAGATAAAAACTAGATACCAGATTCCTCAGGTATTTCTCCATATCTAGAAGTAAAAGCTGTTGATTGAGAACTCGAAAGCTTTTGAGCATCGGAGATATTAGAGTTATAAATTAAACTGTTTGTTCTACCGAAAAAAAAGCTATAATAAAGCCACTAAATTACAAACAATATTTTCCAGAACATAACATGACATCATTCAAGAATAACTGAAATATTATTACATTTAAGGGGATGTAATTTTCAATAAAAAAGTTAGCTTCCAAATCAGATTCCTTATTTTCTTAGCAAAAAGCAAGAAATCGCCTATTTTACAAAAGACCATCTTCCTAACACACATACGCGATATCAGTGACCCAAAGGATATGGCATTGTGGTTTCATAAACCCTATTATAAAAGTACCTATCAATAATGATTTTCCTAGTACCAAGAAATAATAATTTGAATTCCCCAACAAAGCAATAATTTCCATGAGTCAGATTCTGAATAATTCCGCAACTCCAATTGTTCAATTGGAACCTCCTGTACTTCCTGGACCCTCTATAAAGGATGATATACCGAAGCTCTAAGGTTGAAATGCAATTATCTGTCCAGTACGGATGGAAGGGTTCAAAGAAATGGCATGTCGAAATAATAGCTTCTCCATTCTGCATGGAAGGATTTTTCAGATAAATATATTCAATGACACATAGATCAATAACGTGAGATTTCGTATAAAAATTTTAATAATATAAAACATGAGTAAGAACTTATAAAGTACCTATAGGCTGGGATATCAACAGATGTAAGGGAAATAATACAACAAATGATAGCGCCTAACAAGAAAAATACTAGCAGACAGTATATTTTTAGCTAATTTTTGTAATTACGTAGCGTTGCTGATCGTGGAAAGAATCTTTTATAGCGTGAGCCACTGGTACTCGCGTTTCAGAATAAAAGCCCATATCCTCACTACAATAAAGTCAAATGCTATTATAGCACTTATTTTATTTTGTTGAATATGACCTAATCACATTTGGTTTTATCACCTGTTAGTGAATCTCAAAATCAAATTAAGATGAACCTCCTTGTTGTATAAAAGAAAACATCTACCCAAATGGAACAGAGGCCACACACATCCAACGGGAAATGTCTCCAGTTCAACCTTATCGACACGATTGAAGGGTTCTGTGAAAATACTCCTGAGGCTACAAACAAACCAATATTCCTATATGAACCGGTTCAACCCGGTTGGATCTCCATGTGAAATTTTTTATGCCCTTCGACTCGTATTAGCCTTACCTGAAGCAGTTCATTTACGATTTCATAACCCACATCTCTCTCTCTCTCTCTCTCTCTCTCTCTCTCTCTCTCTCTCTCTCTCTCTCTCTCTCTCTCTCTCTCTCTCTCTCTGTCGTCAAATTCGTGACTTGAACAAAGTTGCTAAATTCTGTCATAGGTTCGTCTAATGATCATCTACAGCACAGTTTTCACACTCAACCATGTTTCCATTTCAATTTTGTAAAAAGAATCTGGTTTCGATAATATAAACTGGTAAATCTTTTGAGTAATTACTCACAATCATGCAGCAAATAAACAAGGGTATTAGCCTTAACAATAGAAATGATGAATTCAAACCCAGCTTTCACTGGTGCCAGTACTCAGTACAGACAAAACATATAAATGAAATCCAAATACTTACACAGACATCAACAGACCAATTTAGAGAAAGCTTTTGGACTTCCACCAAAAGTGTGTAACATGATGATCTAAACATATATTTTTGTATCGTTCTTGTATCTTTCGGGGCACCTACTATTAGAATAAAGGTGAAATATTCCACAAAGTTATAATTACATCTATTTTTCTTTCAGTCAATTATGATCGTTATTCTAAATGTACAAAAATATGAATGACAATAGGGTAACATCACTAACAGTTACTGCTCACCATTTTTGGATCTAGGCTTCATTTCACTATAAACAGAGAGTATATAGTACTGTTTGTATCTATACACACGATATATTTATAAATATATATATAACATATATATATATACATATATACATATATATATATATATATATATATATATATATATATATATATATATATATATATATATATATATATATACGCAACAAAGTACGAGGATATTTAAGATACTGAGAGAATACAGACTAGTTTTGTCGAGACGAATCTAGTGAAGATTCACTCAGTATTTTCCTTTCCACTGTGGTTTATTACATCTGAGAATCATGTGTTCCTATGAGTTATATACACAACAAATGCAGCCGTTTCTAGTCCACTACAGGACGGAGGCCTCAGACGTCATTATTCATGTGTGGCGTTTGGCTAGTTTTCATCACCACGCTGGCCAGTGTGGATTGGTGGTAGTAGGAGACTTCCGTCTGATCGCTCACAGCAAACCAATATAATATGGGTGGCTTTGACTAGTACAGCTTTCCTGATCATGGCTATACACAAACCATTTCACCACATTAAGGTAGCCCCACTCAGATAGCGGAGTAAATATATATATATATATATATATATATATATATATATATATATATATATATATATATATATATATATATATTATATATATATATATATATATATATATATATATATATATGTGTGTGTGTGTGTGTGTAACTCACATGAATAATTTCTCTACACGTGTAGAGAGAGAAATAGTGATGAGGCAGCTAGCCTTCTGATTTTCAGCAAGTCTGTTGAGATACGATTGTTAGGTCCATGCCCTTTTCTCCTCTAATATGACTAGCCACAGTAGACTAACTACCGGGTATACAGGTCAATGTATGGGTCAAGCGAGGGAACACATATTATGTTTGAAATTTTCCAACCAGCTCAGAAACCGAACTCAGGACCGTTAACTTGGGGATGTCAACGTCCAAACTCTTGGGCTACACATAACATTATATGTGAGTTTCTGTGATTATCTTTAGATGTGCGTAAATATATAGGTAAACTGTTGTATATTATTAATTGCGTACATGTAGAGCTATATTTGGAAGCACACACATTAAGGCCATGCGCACTGATGTCAACAGCCAATCCAGGAAATCCCATGAATTTCCCCCGCAATGAAATTGTGTTGATGCCCTTTGAATTATGTCTTAGATTTCCCACCGACTCTTGGGTATATCAGTTTTTAGTAATAAAGACTAAAAAGATAAATACAACTTAATAAAGAAGTAAATTATAAATTAAACTGAAATATTTTCGTTATGTCCGTTTGAAAGGGTAGATAATGATAGGTTTTGTCTTATGCTGTGTACTGACAATACTGTTTTGGACTGAATATTATTGAATCATGCTGAAAAAAAATCTTGGCAGTTCTATAATCTATATGCTTAAGCTAATTGTGCATTCTCACTTTTCTCCCAATCAATTGTTTTATTTTGATTTATTTTAAAAGGAATTTTAGTGCTTTACAAACAAGGTTTCGTTTTGATCAGTTTAGCTAGAACAGCGAATTCGGTAACAACAAATGCAAAGGTATAAACAATTAAAGCAAAAGAGTGAAGTTTTTAGTTGAATATATGTTTACCAAAATACAAAATTAGAGTTTCGACTTGCTTACTTTATCTAGTATTACGAAAAGTTCCTCTCACTTCGTCTGTTACTGAAGTAGCACTAAGAATGCGTCCTTATAATCCTTTCCTTTCTACATATTCGAGGTGAAAGACTAGTCAACTATTTTCTATTAATAAACCTCTTCTCTGTTGTAACATCTTCGTCATAACATCCTCAAAAGAATAAATTTTAGTTTCAACAACTACTAGCACAACAATAGACTAAAATATGTAAATAAACTAATAGCAAAATCTCTTAGTATTTTTTCGCAATAAGGCACGGAAACGTTCTTAGTAGATCATCTTATATTATTTTCAAAAATGCCCAAATAAACTGACAAGACAAAATAATTCAGATTTACTTCACAATGACTTGGCCAGATATGCGTTGAACCGATTTTACTTTACCATCACCAAAAACTAATTATCTTTTTTTTACCAAACACTACACAGAAATATCTTTTTTTTACCAAACACTACACAGAAATATCTTTTTTTTACCATCTCCAGCAGTGAATCATTGTTCCTATGATGCTACAAGATTTTCGTCTTTCCCTTTTATAAGGATTATGAAAA
>NC_090726.1:89134053-89136553 GCF_036898095.1 Palaemon carinicauda | reverse complement strand
TTTGTTGTTGTTGTTGATGTTATATTAGTATTATTATTACTCTTATTATCATTATTATTATTGTTGTTGTTGTTTTTGTTGTTGTTGTAGTTGTTAATATTATCATTATTATTATTATTATTATTATTATTATTATTATTATTTGTAGCAGTAGTAGTAATATTATCATTATTTTTCTCTTTGCAATTACATGCGTTGAATTTTATGAAGCGTGCCTAACAAGTTAATACTTTTTAAGATTAATTCCGTATGAGTATTTGAACGTTATGAATAACAATAATAACAAATATAACTGTTATTGAATTATAACTGCAACAGTGAAAAAAAAAATTCATATGCTACCGGCACTGGTTAACATTGACACGGAATTCCAATCCTGTTTAAATCGAACTTGTACCCGCAACGCATGACCTGGGCACTTTAAATCTCTTTATCTTTTATCAGGGCGTTTACAACTGAACTGACACCACAGGATTCCTTATCTCTTAAGAGGTTATTCACACGTTTTCTATTAAATGACCCAGATTTTCCTCTTTCGCCTTTACATGAAATGTTGACCACAACAATTTTCCACCGACGTTGGATAGATTATTATTTTGTTGAGACTGGTCATAACTCAAAGAGTTACGATGATAGATCAATTTGTTTCTCTGTAATCTTGATATTGGTTGATATTGAAGGGTTTTGTGACGACGATAACAACATCAACAGCATCAATAACGGTGAACACAATCGTTAATTTGAAAGGTTCTTCCTTGTTTCGGACAACGTCAAGAGTCACCATAATTAACCTTATCTTGAGAAAGTCTCTTTTTATCTGTCACTTCTGTGATTTATCACCCATAGTCTGGTGCAAAGTTCCGCGATAATCTTTAATAATGTTTTGATATGAGTTGTAGAGGTTACCAAACAATCACATACATACATACATACATACATACATACATGAGCGGTAAAACTTGTCTTACCTGTATACGTACATCCATGATAGAGAATAAAGAGTTTGAAAAAAATTTAAATGATTTTAGTCCAATAGAAATATCCTGAGATTCACAGGAATTAAATGATACAAGGAATAGGAGGAAACGAGAAAGTTTTGACTTTGAGTAAATGTAAAGAACTCGTTTACAAAGAATAAAGTTTTCAATTTCAACATAATTCCTTGTGAGGATCTTGTGCTTGACACACTTTCTGCACGCAATCACACGTGCGTGCACGAGAACCTAGCCTTGCAACATCAAAAGTAAAAAATTATGGTAACCCTCCCCTCCATAAACCCTCCTTCATTCTGTCAGATGAAACTATTATGCTTTGATTACAGTTTGTACTTTTCAAAGGTTCTTAATTATGTCATAGATATTGTTTGAGAACTTTTATGATTTTTTTCCAATCATAAGAAGAAGTATTTTGGACGATGAATGAACACCACAAATTAATCGAGTGTTTGTTACCACAGAACAAATCTTTGATCGGCATTTGTTTCTCCTTGAATATCTTAACTAGTCGCTTCCTGTAAAGCCTCGAAATGGCTTTTCATGATCCTTAATTGGTCATGAATACCTTCATGGAATAACAGATTCAATTCTTGAAATACCACTTCTGCCAGGCTTTCTCTCTCTCTCTCTCTCTCTCTCTCTCTCTCTCTCTCTCTCTCTCTCTCTCTCTCTCTCTCTCTCTCTCTTAGTACATAAAGCTCAACGCTTCACCAACAATTCCAATCAGATTAGAATATTCTTTCACAAAAGCTATTGCGTGATTATAATAACGATTATAATAATAGCGGCAATGATAATGATTATTGTAATAATAAATATCATCATCATTGATATTTTTTATTGTTTAAAAGGTTGCTGAAACACAATGATTAAAATACTAGTATCGTAGGGAATATTTTACGTCTTGTTTGATAGGTTACCCTTGTGAAGTTATCTATGGAGACTAATCGTCAAACCTTCACAGATTCGTATCGAAAGATTAAAAGTTGATAGGATGTCACCCGGTGACCGTTCTTAAGAAATCTACCTGTGCACACCTGCGATTCATTCGTTCATCTGATCCAGGAATAACAGCGAGCACAGAAGAGTGTCACTCGACAGAGACTGTAATGGCAACTAAGAAAGAGCTACAATATATTAATAAATGACAGTTTGTTTACCTTTTTTTTTTTTTACTCATAATGGTCTTCATATTAGACAATTGTGATTGATTAATGTCCCTACAGAACTATTAATCAATTGCAAAAAAATTTCACTCTAACATACGTCAGTTAATATTTTATGTGAGCTTTATTAAACAATATATATATATATATATATATATATATATATATATATATATATATATATGTATATATATATATATATATATATATATATATATATATATATATATATATATAACTGAATTGCTAACAGCATTCCCAGGAATAAGAAGAGGGTAATCAGTCGTTCATGGAAAGAGAGCATTTTTTCTTTAACTTTTGAGTTACTTAATATAATCT
>NC_090726.1:89126553-89129053 GCF_036898095.1 Palaemon carinicauda | reverse complement strand
TACACTTAATGCATCGTAAAATCTAAAATAAACACTGCGGTTTGTGTGGATGAATTGATTGAGTGGCCTTACCGTTTCATCAAAATTCTTTTCAATCATAAATCTGCGTGACTATAGTTAGGTCACCATAGAGTAAATGCAGTTGGAATTGTCATGTTGGTCCTGCCAATAGGGAAAACTGCCCCACCTTGCACGACAGCCACATTTATGAACAAAAGCGACTGCGAAATCTCAAGATGTCTGTTTAATGTTTTGATATGAAAAATTAAGCAGAATTTGTATCAAAATGCGTATCAATTATGGCTTGAAATTCTTCAACCAATCTGCGTCATCACAGTCAAGGCATTCGCGTAATAAAACATTCTTAAAACTGCAGATTCTTTAACTGTCTTAGCACATGTGGTTGTTCAACTATTTAAACTTTGTCATATATATGGAGAATTGTAAAATAAAAAAAAGATATATATAAAAGAATTACTTTTACAGCCGTATTACATTTTGCTGGAAATTACCTAATTAAGAAAGGCAAGTATTCCCAGTCATTAATTGGGAATCAAGAAGATTTGTGTGACTATGATTAAAGGAAAAAATCGCAAAAAAATAAATTTAAAATTGGCTGACAACTTTTTATACTTATAGAATGAAATATTTTATTTACTATTTATACACCCGACCTGGGGGGTTCCACAATTGCAATTTCTAGAAAGCTGGTGGATTATTTATTAATATTAGCAAATATATTTAAAACATCCTTTATTATAAATGACATTTTAAAAATGGCAGCAAATAATTTGTAGCTATTTAAATAAGTAATTTATTACAAATGCACACAACTCAATTTACTTCTGACCGCGTTTGTTCAATTTGCGTGGGACACACTGCTATAATGACATTACACACATAGTTGTATTTAGTCTATGGTATTAACGTGTTAACCATTCAGTTACAATAGTTATACCTGTCAAATATTTAATAAAACTCCAATAAGAACAACTTATATCTATCGCTGCGACACAAAACATTTAGTTTGTCACATTACCGATTTCCAATAAGATCTTTCGGCCTTAAAAATCTCGGTCACAAGAAAAAAGCGTCTTGGATAAAATAGGCTGATATAAAAATACCAGACAATCATTCGTTACATTTAGAAGTTATTTATTATGATGCAGATAAGGCCACTTCATTGTTGTCCTGAGGCCCTTAACTGATGAATCACTTCGTTTAAGGACCTCTCTCTCTCTCTCTCTCTCTCTCTCTCTCTCTCTCTCTCTCTCTCTCTCTCTCTCTCTCTCTCTCAGATGGATGCAATCAAGGTCGAAAGTTGCCCCCATTAACCATATCACATAGACTGATCACTTCTGCGGAGCCAACGCAGTGTGAAGCTGACTCAGGAAATTCGAAGTCTTATGGTTACTTGGCGGGACGCTTCTGCATGCCTTCCCCAACGGTATCACTATCCTCTCTAGAAAGAAAGAAAGAAAGAAAGAAACAGCTCCAAAGATAGAATATGAAGTGTACCTATAATGTAGCCAAAGTGCTTATTCTCCCCCTAAGAGTAGCACAAAGTGTCTCGGGATGCCCATTATATCTTAATCACATCTGACAGATTCAGTGGTGAGCTATAATACTCCTGCAGTCACTAGAGGATCAGATGGTGTGGGTTGCACCTTAGGCTGCTTTAATCTTTATAAATCGTTGATTTGAGTATCATGATACGGTGACGGGCATTATTTATTTATCACATGCTATTTAAAAAAAGGATGAAATTTTTGTTGTAGTCTTTTTATCACATTCTGCATTGAGGTGCCATTATGAAAATTTTACTATATTTATGGTAGAAACTCGAGTATTTTTGGGTTAAAAGCATTAGCGAGCACTGCTATTACTAAAACATACTTATATCTCAAGTACAACATATGGTATTAGGGAATAAATCTACGCATACTAAGTTTGTTTTGTAAACTTTTAAAGAAGCCGAAATATCTTAGGTAAAGGATGATGCCTTAAAAACTCCCACTCCAAATATTTGCTATACTGTACATGTGTCAGTCATTTTGATGAACGGGATACTGAGGTAGGCGAGACCCACAATCAAAATGCAAACACATTGCAAATCAAACATGAAAAAAAAAATAATTGTAACTAATAAGGATGAATTAATTAATCCAAAGTAGTTTATCATGATGCAAACTAAAATGAAAAAGATCAAGTTCTAACCAGAGCATAATGGAAGTAGATCTATTTATTAATTTGCTAATAAAAAGTAGCTCCACAACAAATCTGTCCATCAAAGCTATGCAATACATTAACTGATATAATATTTACTAAAAACTGCATTTGAAAACAATGAAAATTATTAACAAATGATGTTTCAGAGCTTCATATTACCGTATCTGTCGAAATGAAACCTATGTTACAATGTGGACTCGCTCGCGTGTCTTGAGCAATTTATTACCAGATTTAAACATTAAAAAATAAAAACAACACAAACACATGAGCC
>NC_090726.1:89119053-89121553 GCF_036898095.1 Palaemon carinicauda | reverse complement strand
ACTTGGTTGTCCATAGCTGTTGTGGGACATAACTACAATGCAATAGACATTAAAAATAGGCATTGGGTTTTTCCATTCACGTGAATTTCTCAAAACGTTTACAGAGAGAGAGAGAGAGAGAGAGAGAGAGAGAGAGAGAGAGAGAGAGAGAGAGAGAGAGAGAGAGAGAGAGAGATGATGATGATGATGATGATGATAATAATAATAATAAGAATTTTAATAATGATAATGATTTCAATAATTTTAATAATTTAAATGATAATAATCGTAATGAATAATACCAATAATTGAGAGAGAGAGAGAGAGAGAGAGAGAGAGAGAGAGAGAGAGAGAGAGAGAGAGAGAGAGAGAGAGAGAGAGAGAGAAATAATAATAATTCGAACAATTTTAGTCAATTTAATAATAATAATAATAATAGTAATAATAATAATAATAATGATAATAATAATATTAATAATAATAATAATAATAATAATTTAACAATTTTAATAATTTCAATGATAATAATTTGAATAATTTGAATTTTTCAAATAATTGAGAGAGAGAGAGAGAGAGAGAGAGAGAGAGAGAGAGAGAGAGAGAGAGAGAGAGAGAGAGAGAGAGAGAGAGAGAGAGAGAGTGGAAAATTCCGAGATATCACCACAAGGAACAAAATCTGTGAGTCATCCCTCCCCTTCCCACCAACCGCATCCCTTGCAGCCACACAGCACCCCAGTAATTTGCCTTGGAATGGCAGTCCAGCCCATAGACAGGGGTGAATTACTATCATTAAGGCGGCCACACCTAGGGCTCTTTACTGGTAAAATTCAAATCACAAAACCTGCCTACCCTTTAAATTCAAATTCAGGTGTGAGTAACAATGCTAAAATTGTTGCGTAAATTTGTTTTATAACTCTTTCCATTGAAACCCGGGAGCTTAGAATGACGTAAGACTGAAAAGGAAGGAGAAATTAACTTCGGTATTCACGAGGTTTATATTTGTTACTTGTGACATTGAAACAACGTCTCATAAATGTATTATCTGATTTACTGTTAAAAGAAAGTGCATCCAGTGGCTTCGCGTATAGAAGTTGAAAAGTTATTCTCTCAATGAGTTGACATGGCAAAAAAAGAACAAAATAACCAGTTTAAAAATTTGAAAAAAAAAAATCGAACAATGAATAGATATCAATCTTTTCAATTGCTTCCAGATGAAGGTTAAGATTATTTGGATAAAGACGATGCTGTTACCGTAGAGTTCTTCCCTGTAATGATACAAGCTGAGTGGGAGATCCGTTGACTTAATTCTCTCAGGACAATTCTGCAAATTTGTAGATTAAAGCGTCATGAATCTTAATCGATATCGTAATTTCTTTTGCTTACCTCAAATATTATGAACTTATGTTTGTTTTATCTCTTCCTAATGGAGTAGTAATTCTTTCATAAATGAGATGCCTCAGTGATCGTTTACCCTTCGTGAAAAGATGTATCGAGGGATTAAATGTGCTCAGTCGGCTACTCGAACTCTCACATCTGTTGATCCACTTTCTCTCCTCGAAAAGATTGCCTTCCTCTCACTATTTCATAAACAGTATTCCAGCAACGCTTCCACTGAGGTAAGAAAGAGAACCCTTCATCCTCTCCAGTGGCCATATAATATACAAAAGCATTACTCCTACATTTACTCTGTAGAGATCAGGAATCCATATGTTGCCCAGCAATGGAATCCTCTTTTTTGCCTGACTTCTATAACCCTTTGGCCAGAGTTCTGAAGGACTGAATTGGGCCTCCTACTCACTTTTGCAGTTTATCAGAAAGGATTTATGCCGTCATAAGTCAATTTAATCTAAACTGAATACTCATTCTATACCGTCATATCATTCAACACAATCGTCCATATTGTTCCCGCTTAATTTTGGAGCTAATGGGTTGCTTTCTTAACGAACAACGTTTAGATGATAAAATCAATTACTAATTTATTATTATTTCCTTTTTTCAGATATTGTAAATTATTAATTTCTCTAAGAATATTTTTTAAACCTCTAAAGTTGTGCATCTGTTAGCAATATTTGTCCGGAAAAGAAAGCTGAACTACAAAGGTCACCAAAACTTTTATCGTAGATCAATGATATCTTTTGAAAGGGAGCCGTTACAATTGTATGGTAACTGGTGAAATCGCCTTTTACTTCTCAAGGATATATTTGCATTCCTTCCAAGGTGCTAGATGTCATATGGATGTCAATACCCATATCAGAAGTAAACATAATACCATTGAGACGCGGGTAAGCTAACTGAATCGTTAAATAAGTCACCCAGCACCCAATGACCAACATTAATTAAATACCTTCACGCTGGACTACCACAAGTATGAAATCACTTTCTTTCCAAATGCGGATAGCCAGCTCGGTAACTTTATTCTCCAGACTTGTGCAATGAAAGAGACACTACGTAACGATGTTTATGACTATACTTATTGCCACAAGGCTCGGAAAATATGGAATTTATCACCTTAACAAATATC
>NC_090726.1:89106553-89114053 GCF_036898095.1 Palaemon carinicauda | reverse complement strand
AAGCCCTTAAAGCCATTCAAAATTTGGCTTACAATTATATACTTCTGCGACAATGCTAAGAGCCTAAGCATTTCATTCAAATTAACTTCTTACCTTTGAAGTAAATAACTAAAAGCATTTCTTAACACCTATAGATCTTTACAGAACAGTTTAAATGAAACATTTGATTGCAGTTTCAAATTGCTCCAGTAAACTAAGCTACGTTCTAAAACAAAGCAAAGTCGTGGGTTTGACAATCTATGACAAGAAATGGGCGGGACTACGAATTTGCTACAGAAATATTGTCCAGGATGTTTATGAAAAAGCTTAAACAAATTGAACACTATCCCCAGCGAAGGACAACAAGTGATCTAGATGTACATTGAACGAAGAAAATTCGAATTTGGGGAAAAAAAATTCTGTGATTCACAAAGGTCACTTGTCACGTAAAACGTAAAGAATTAACGGAGTCTTTGTTTAATATCAACAAGGAATCTGAAAGCAAAATTTTCGATAGTTGGTAAGGGTTATAAAGCAGAAGCAAATTGACAATAAAAAAAAAGAAAATGGTATGAGTAAAAAGAAAAAAAAAATAGCTGGACGAAGAGCAGAACGAACGAAATTCATAACTAGAAAGAAATTGTACGAAATGAAAAGGGCTAAGGGCTTATTAATTTTGTCATATATAGTTTTAATCAATTCAATGATACGTACAGATATTTAGTGTGTATTATTCACATACAAATGAAATACAAAGAATTACAATTGCATTACCATCAAATGATTTAAAAAGATGATATAGAGTGTCAGGTAACAATACTTGAATAGAACGTCGGCACTATACCCAAATTCCCTCAACAGATAAAGCCAAGCAGTCCACCTAAATATGAGTCACTCCATCATCATTCGTCTAATGCTATGAGAGGTAACTCCCTTGGGATGCTTCCTTATACAGCATACGGTTTGAAATGCAAGCCAAAAGTATTGAGAGTTAGTGATGAAAATAAAAAAAAAAAAAAAAAAAAAACGTCAGCCTCCAACCAATTGCCATGCAATGAGTCTCCTTGCATCGACTACCCAAAACCCTTAGTGGCAAGGATTGCTAATCTGTTGATTCAGTTGCACTACGGCAGCTGGACGAGCTGGACTATCGGGGCCCAGTAATTCGAACACCGCTCACTGCTTCACTCCATCTCTAATTGAAGACCTGGTAAGGAAAGTGAGGTGCTACTGCTTGGCGTAATTATCATTGGAAAATTTTACATACGTAAATGAACTTGAATAACTATTAAACAAGTAAATTCATGAGGTTATAATAATTGAGCAGAATTGTTTACTAAACTATAATGTAAGGTGTTAAGAGGTTCCTATGTTGACGCAGTGACAATGAACAACCGTGATTTGAATTTTGTTGTTATCAATGCATTCAAATATTTTAAAACATCACTATTCGCCGAAAAAAAAAATCAAAAATATTTATATCAGTTCAAAACTCTGTGAAACCTCTTATAAGTTATTAAAAACCGGAAATCATATCACAACAAAAATCCTCTGCATTGTAATCAAGGGCATTGTGAGGGATATACCAATGGACTGGAACTGATTACTTCACCTTAGACATTTTGAACATCAAGAAAATCCTTAACAAATTTCATGCAAAACTTGCTCGCCACACTTCATTTAAATCGATATTGTAGAAGCTCCTGTTGAATTTGCGAGGGTATTATATCTATTCGGAAAACTATTCCAGTATGTGAAGATTATATACCCTTAAAAACATATTTTCGTAATATTAGTGTTTAATGATTGACTATAATGTCTCAGGACTAGTCAATACCAAGACTCCAAACCACGCGCAACGCTCACCCAACAGCGTTGATGGCTTACAACAAATACCCAGATTTAGAATGAGAAAACTACTATTCATCCTCAGGCTTTCAATTCGAATCTCTTATTCCATCGCAAAGTAGTAATCAAGCGAATGATAGAAGAATTAACATTTTGCGATTTTTATATATATATATATATATATATATATATATATATATATATATATATATATATATATATATATATATATATGATAAATTTTGCACATTTTTACGTGTTTTTTCATATTCAAATAAGCCATATATATTTTTGATACATTAATGTCTGGATTCTCTTAACGACCTCGGGATCAGAGCCCCAGGCGAAATCACACAAAGACAAGAGCTTGGCTCCGGCCGGGAATCGAACCCTGGTCGGCAAGCTTGTACAGACAGTGACTAACCCACTTGGCCGTATGGCTTATTTGATATATATATATATATATATATATATATATATATATATATATATATATATATATATATGTGTGTGTGTGTGTGTGTGTATATATATATACATATATATATATATATAATGTATATATACATACATATATATATAATGTATATATACATACATATATATATACATACAGTACATATAAATATATATATGCATATGTATATATATATATATATATATATATATATATAAATATATATATATATAATTATATATATAAATATATATATATATATATATATATATATATATATATAAATATATATATATATATATATATATATATATATATATATATATATATATATATATATACTGTATATATCCGCACACTACTGACGTTATATAATATCAAATAAAGCTCGTTTTTCTTTAGTCACCTAAATATAACATGATTTTTTTCCTGTTCCTCTCTGGCTGTAACAAATTAAATTCGAATAAATTTAGTATAAGAATAATAGTACACAGCAGAGCAAATCTTACCAGAAGACATCAATACTATTTTGAGTATCTCTCTCTCTCTCTCTCTCTCTCTCTCTCTCTCTCTCTCTCTCTCTCTCTCTCTCTCTCTCTCCATCATCGTTATTTTAGCTGCAACTATGTTAATATTCCATTGGAATTTACTTCTAACGCATACCCATTCCCATGATGATTTGGAGAGATGTCTGCCACAAAGTTAATAATATGATAACAAATCTGCAGATCGATGGAGGAATTCCTTTGCACCATACCACCTCGGGTTCTTCAAAAACGTTAATACTGCTATTGTAAGATAGCCATCAATTAGTGCAATACCTTAAGGATAGAGTCATTGAAATATGATGAAACGAACTTTTAGGTCACCGAAAAGACTCGTTTCCTAGCAGAGATATATGAGGCTTTTGTTTAGGTAGTAAAGATTCGTATTTGAAACTAATCTCGTTTATATGGATATTGCAAAGCTAAGATTTTGTCATGAAATAAAAAACGTCTATGACTTGAATAAATTTTGATCATCTTAATTTAGTGAAAATCCATCCAAGATTATGAAATATTGGACAAATCAGACAGAAGCATTACAAAACACAAGTACAAACCGATCAAAACAATAACACAGAGGTCTTTACGCAAATGTTATACTTGCTTTCTCAATCAAGAGAAGGTGGAAAGACAAATGCTTCACAAGAGGCTGCAGATAGTTAACATTTCAAATCGCCACACAAAATTGAATTAAAAAATGTCCTTTCTTACACAACTCTGAAAACGTATCTTCTTTTTAACTCCAATTTTTCATACCACAGAAATAGCTTAATTATGATAGGCTATGTATGGTTCTTTGCGCAACATTCATAATCCTTCCAAAAGGCTTCCGAAAACTCCTGCGCTCTTCCCATCCTAACAATGCAATAGTCTTTCGTGAGCGCACCAAACTTTCCTCGTAAACAACAAAAGAGAGACAACATTATCTGCATCCTTTATCATCACTTAGTTCGTCAACATCAAGAAGAGAATGGTCCCCTAAAATAGAAATGAAAAATAAAGAAAGTCTGAACACCACAGAAAGGATGTGGCCAAACAACCGACGCCGAAAGAGAGAAAGAAAAATGGACAAATAAAGAGCAAATCAAAACTACGCCACTTTTATGGCTTAAACGAGATAAACACTTATGCAAATTCTTTCCTCGAGTTGCCAGAGAAATTTGCTTTTGTGCATTTGCAACGCAGCAAGGAAACAAAACAAAGAAAAAGAAAATTAAAAATACGTAGTGATCTATTTAATAAGACATTAGATCATTTAAAACATAAATAAATTAATGACTCCAGATTAAATCATTGGCAGACGCCGAACGATCATCATTGTGTAGATTAATCAGTTGCTAATAAAGTCACTAAACATTTGAATTTATTTATGGTCAATAAAGAAGGGATTTGTTCATCTGCAAGTGGAAGGAAGTACCGGACCTCTTAAATAAGAGCGCCCTTGCATGTTTTGACATTATTAACTCTTATAAAGGCAACCTACATTTATAAACGCACCGACACACCTGCAGTCTGCCTAAAACTTAAGAGAGACCGAATCTGCCACGGCGAGACTACCCAATACCTACTTTACATTGCAGCACGGTTTTTAACTACGGCAAACAATATCCTAAGCAAAGTTATTACAAAACATCCTTGAGGCATCTTACATAAACACACCTACACATACAATATATGTAAGCTACATAGTGCACCCACACCCACACCCACACTCACACACATTATTATATATATATATATATATATATATATATATATATATATATATATATATATATATATGTGTGTGTGTGTGTGTGTGTGTGTGTGTGTGTGTGTGTGTGTGTGTGTGTACTTTTCGTCACGAAAATTAAGCCCAAGGCTGTTTCAGTGAACACTCATTACTCCACTACCGACCTGAGCAGCGAGTGAATGTCCTGCCCTAAGTAAAATGTATTGGGTGGCAGCAAAGATGGAGGAGAGTTTGGAGTTAGAAATTCAATTATATAGATATAAACAAATTCCCATTTATGAGTGCGAGTGAAATATGTATTTATGCATGATCACACATAGCATATATTAGGCATAGAATTTTAAATTTACGTGTATGAATATAATACATGAGTGTGTAGTCAGCTCTGTATATTCAAACACACACACATACCTCTTTACAAATGCAATTCACTCCTTGTCTGTACTGACACAAAGTGTGTGGGGTTAGATTGAAAGCTCGAATAAGAAAAAAAAAAAAGAAAGCTCTTAAGCAGCCAATAGAGACTTATGAATGGAATTTGCTTGAGTATTTGGAGATAGGCTTAAAACGTTTAGTTTATGAACATATCATAAAAGCAGAAACGATCTTGTCAATTACTTCTATCACTAATAGTAATCGGAATCATATTTTATTCATCAACATCGCTTTTAACTTGATATATCTACAAATATTTAGTAATTGCTCTTTCAGTTCGGTCACTTATTACCATATAATTTTAATAAACCTTTATTTTGTTTCTATGTTCCATTCCAGCTTCAACACAAGAAGTCATCTCTACTCTATGCACTACCTTTACTTCCTTTTATGATTCATAATATCTTCAGAAAAAAAAATCAATAAATGAACCAAGTCTCGATTATCGACCTTGCTTTACGAAATCGCTTAAACTAGACCTGATTATTCCTTGACCGGAATAGCAATGCTTTCATTCTCGATATACCCGCAAAAACAGCAAACTTCATATCAATTTCTGAATGCGCAACGTAATATTCCTTAACTTTATTAAGCTCGGAACATGAACTGCAAGGTCAAGTGACAAGTCTTTCATACTCAATCTTACTCTTCCCCTGAAGTGAAGGGACTTAGTGTATATTGTATGGCCATTGTTTTTTAGGGACCTGTAATTACTGCAAATATGCACAGACGTATACATTTATATATGTATATATATATATATATATATATATATATATATATATATATATATATATGTGTGTGTGTGTGTGTGTGTGTATGTATGTATATAGATAGATATGTATAATATTGTACTGTATATATACATATGTGTGTCCGTGTGTGTATTTACACAGTACAATATTATATTTATATATATATATATATATATATATATATATGTGTGTGTGTGTGTGTGTGTGTGTTTGTGTATGTATATATATGTATGTATATATATACACATTATTATATATATATATATATATATATATATATATATATATATGTCTATATATATACATTCATATATGTGTGAATGTTTGTATGTATTCGCGTGGGTTATTTTGAGTCTGTGTGTATAACTTTCTGTATCATGTTATTACTGACTAAGACTTTCAGTAAATATCCGCTAAGAATGAAATTGTGCAGAATCTTCATCACTCTTCGGAGGTTTCAAACATTGAGCAATGTGGCCCAGCTTTACCACAGCATGTCACAGGAGCATAACCTGGTTTGAGCCTGACCTAGTTCACCACTTCCCTTGATAAAGGAAGAGTGCCCCATGAGCTCTCCCTTTGAAATAATCACTCTAAATCCGGTATAGCCAACCGTCAGTCCGTTTCCAAGAACCTATTCATTACCTTGAGTAATGGCAACTCTCCCCAATGAGTCAAGTATCTTCCCATTAAAATCTCCCTTTCCTTTTCAATTGCTAAGCGGTCGAGGGTGGGTTAATTCCTTCGAACTTACTCACTGTGTCTGCTAGTGCTTACCGAATAATAATAGAATATCAGTTATCCTAGAAAACTGCCTTGGGTAACGTCTTTATAAAACTTGAATTAGAAAGTGTCATTCCAGTAGTCATTAGACCTGGCTCAGTATCATATATTAGGAGAGAGAGAAAAAGAGAGATACGATGTTTTATAAACATATTTTGAATATAGCGCTTCTAATTGTCTTTTTTTTTCTTCTTTTCAGGGCCTCGGGATTAAAATAACAACGATTCATTAAATCAAATTTAATCGAAACCTATATTACATGCTGCTCGAAGTGACAATTCATCTAATGAAATAGAATCATAAAGTTATCGTTTCAAAGGTCATTAAACAAGTTAGCTACCGAAACAGAATAGTCTTTATACAGTTTTCATATTTCCCTGAAAAATAATAGATAAATCAGTCATTACCTATCTTGCTAAAATTGTTTAAAGTGCGCAAGTTATTGAATAAACGACCAAGTGTCTTCAGAGGAAAGTTCTTATAAATTCACAATGAAATCGCAGCTCATAGAAGAGAAAAGTGTCAAGCCAACGAAAACCTCATGGTCTAAACAGGACAAGTTTTGCGGGATGGACAAATCAACTCGGAGCGGATTGAAGGTGACGGTCCTATGGGTCACCTACGTCCTCATGGGTTCCTTCGCTTTCATCTACCTCGAGCAGAGCACTTCCGTCATGTCGACCGAAAAAGATCACCATCACTGGGCCAGATTCAAAGGTACAGTCAGTCCTTGAGCTTTACTAAGAACATTTGACCTCATTGGCTATACATGTTTAGTTGTTTATTTTCCTTCACTAAAATATTTAGATTGGTCTTACATATATAAACTTACTTTTATATATATATATATATATATATATATATATATATATATATATATATATATATGTGTGTGTGTGTGTGTGTGTGTGTGTGTGTGTATGGAAGCAGAGTGGTACATAATTATACATGTTCAGACTAACATTT
>NC_090726.1:89096553-89099053 GCF_036898095.1 Palaemon carinicauda | reverse complement strand
CAATCAAATTATCATTGTTCCATACGATTATTATAATCGCTAATTATAAGATTTATGAGAAATTCTCATAGTAATAAACTAAGGGTTTATTCAAGCTGCCTCGCGTGACTGAGGAGTGAAGATATTATCAGTTTGGGTAATAAAAGGATTAATATTTCAAGTCTACGCGCTTTGTATAGAATCTATTTTCTGGCTTAAACAGAAAAAAAATTGAGCAGAATTTATCTATATTTATAATTTACTTTTCAGTATTTCTGTGCGGTTGACTCCCACTAGTTCCAAGCAATTTGCTCAGCGTCTGTAATACGTCAAAATAAGAAGGTAAAATGTTTGTTTGTATGTATGAGCCCAAAGACAGAGTAAATGAAGCCTATCTGAAAATATCAACTTCAATAATAAAATTAGTATCAGTCGAAAAAAATAGTATAGACATAGAGAAAAAATTAAAAGAGATAAAGCCATTATGTTACTTCATAATGAAAGACATTTATGGTCAAAATAACTGCCATGATCATAATGACGATTGCAAACCTGATAGAAAAAAAAAAACATGTCATTGTAGGACGAAACCTTTGTAGTAACTAAAAAAAGCAATATAATCAACAAGAAACATCATTAAAACATTATTATTATTATTATTATTATCATTATTATTATTATTATTATTATTATTATTATTATTATTATTATTATTATTACAAGCTAAGCTATAACCCTAGTTGGAAAAGCAAGATGCTATAAGCCCAAGGGCTCCAACAGGCAAAATAAGACGGTTGACGATGATGTCCTTTAAGCTTCTTCTTGAATAGCTCTTTTCAATGGAATATATAGTCATTGGATGAGGGTAGAACCATTTGAATGTACAATGGACTATTTGCAAGCCTTGAACTTTATTCTTTTGCAAGAGAGAGGGAAAAAGTACACCCAACTAGGGACCTTTGTCCACTCTCGGTGGAGAATTATCTGTTTCATTGTGACACGAGTTCCGTTTTCTTTGCTTCCTGATCCTCTGTCCATATCTTAGTAATTTCCCTGATACCCCAATTGCATAAACGGTTGGATGCTCCCTCGAGTCCTCCCATTTCTCCTTTTGCCTATCCTTCTGACCGGATTGTTTTTAACCGCGCACTTCCGGCCTTGAAGTGGACGACCTTCGTTGGAATACGAGAGAGAGAGAGAGAGAGAGAGAGAGAGAGAGAGATTATAGATAGTAGACTGGCGTTAGTATACTTTAAAACTAATCATCGACGTTTAGAAATAGAGCAAGAGAAAGAAAGAGTACTATCGAAGAGAGTTCCTTTCGAAATGTCCGTTAGATGTTGGATCGCAAGTTTTTCACTGTAATTGAAAGATCTAGTTTGATTACAATAACAACGTTAGATTGAATGGTAAACGCATTTCTTTCTCCATTAAATGAAAACATCTTATTCAATCTATTACCAATCATGCATCATAGTCCCTTGGGTTACGAGTTTTTGTGTTAACCTGCTCAAGGATAAACACGGTTTTGTCCTTAATAAGTTTTATGACAGCCATTATTCTGACATGAAGATTTGCTCATGTAGTGTACTATAGATGATTAAAATATCTTATATATACATATATATATATATATATATATATATATATATATATATATATATATATATATATATATAGATAGATAGATAGATAGATAGATAGATAGATATATGAACCGACACTCTTGACTGAAATGAGTAATGCGAGAATTAATTTCAGAATAATTATATGTCAATAGGTAAAAACTAATGAATCTCAAAAAAAAAAATATTTTTAACGAAAGGTCGCCATGGTTTGATCCTTTCATGTACGGTTATAGTATACAATAGTTACAAGGTTACAAGTGGACTTGACCACTGAGTTAAAAGTAAACAAAGTATGTGCAATAATCGTATACTTTACATACATCAGCTGAGGACTGCATTTGTCGCTACCTTCACCAACTAACGGGATTCTTTGCCTGTCTGGCAACAAATGCTCCCAGAAGGACAAGCTGATTAATAGAACTATTATTGTGCGTGTTTGTGTTTTCGGTGACGTACATACATATACAGAGTGAGGAGAGAAACATAATTGCCTTCAGGTAGATTGTTTAGCACTAATATGATATGTAACTGCATCTAACTTGATGTTCAGGTGCAAAATTCCTCTGTGAAAAAAAAAAAAAAAAAAAAAAAAAAAAAAAAAAAAAAAACAGTTAAAGCTCATGTTTTTTCCTACGTAGTACTTTGCATGATATCCTCCATCCAGACTGCTTGGCAACTAAAAAGTGATGCAACTCAAGCTAAGCATGAACTGTTAATACATACATACATACATACATACATACATACATACATACACAGACTGAAAATAGTAGAATTTCCTCGTTTAGTGTTGCTGGCAACTAGAATTATTGGTAACCTAGGTCGGTCATTGTTTAAGATTATGCAGATGTATAATTGGGTGTGACTTTTTAAGCGTGAAGGGTCGGAGTCTC
>NC_090726.1:89076553-89091553 GCF_036898095.1 Palaemon carinicauda | reverse complement strand
TGTGTGTGTATGTTTGTGTGTTTGTAATGTTAATAGATATCAAAGCAAGGTCTAATTGACCTAAGGCTGTATTATGAAGTAAATAGCATACTGAAAAAAAAAACTTTTATAGTTTTGTTATATTTTTCTAGCGTACTAAGAGAGAAAATAATACTAACTCTCCATTTTTCCTGGATCTTTTAAAAACACAGGGTAGTATGTTTAAAACAGCCGTTACAATGTCCATTTAAGTTTATTTCTTAAATGTAGTTAGCCACTTGCAAACAAAGTCAAATTAGAACCAACTAGCCACTCACTGATTTTTTTTAATCTCTCTCTCTCTCTCTCTCTCTCTCTCTCTCTCTCTCTCTCTCTCTCTCTCTCTCTCTCTGACTCAAAAATATATTGCAATGGTTTAAGCTATTTGCCAACTTCAACTACGTTCAAGGATTAAAATATTACTCAGAAGAAAATTGATCACGTCTCAGGGAACAAGGAAAAATAAAAATAAAGTTTATCTTTTTGTCAGATATACATTTAATTCTTATTTTGCCTCTACTATTCCTGATGGATAAACTGTTCGATAGTATTATAAAAAAAAAATCTATCGTTTCCAAACACTCCTAAGCAACCAAAATAGAATCTTTTATTGCTAAACTAATATTCAAAGTAGTATTTGGAAATATCATGGATCGGAAGAAGAAGAAAAACCATCATACAAGTTACAGAACTGGAAAACTGTAAACTAGGGAAAATCTATCGTCCAAAGGTAATTTACCCTTCCCTCCTGGTCGTTACGCTATCACTAGACTATCTTAGTTTAATCATTGAAACTTAGCAAAATTTAAATTAAATGGTGATAGTTAGTTACAACCAAATTTCATTGCCAATAAATCCAAAACTCTGATTTGGGAAGCAATGTAATGGTAATTCTATTTCATAACAAAAAGAAACCCTGGACATCATATCTGTCATTTTGATAAGTAAAAATGTCGAGAGGCAATAACAGAAAATGGAATGACGAAGAAAGTTACCTCAGACTAATCATATGATATTAGCATGGTCTCCGAGAACCACTTTCCAATGTCATCTTTCACATCCCGGATGTGAAAGAATTTTACCTCAATGAGTTACCCCCATCATAATATCAATGTTTTTTTAACACTTCATCTGAAAAGCGAAGAAAAAAATAAGTGAACTCCTTCTGTGACCTTTGGGGACGAGTATCAACAAAGTTGACCTGTTGTTAATGAAATTATCGTCTCCTTATTAATGACGACCTCTGTTTGAAAGAATGAATAAACATTAGTAGTAATATCTGTGATGAAATTATAAGGAAATATCAACAATAAAGATTTTGCATCTGATAATAGTAAAACAATGTATATAAATTTTATCAGATATAAGACTCATAATTGATACAACATTAAATTTCATAACCTATTTTTCACACGTCTTCCATTTCTTAGAAACCACTGAAAGGTAAATGTATACCGAAAAAAATATTACAAAAACGTGTATTTCCAGTGTATTTATTATAACATTGATGGAATGACCCCGATTTCACTTTATTGATATCTTTATGAAAAGTTATTCAAGATTTAAAAAAAAAAAAAATTATGAAATTAGATTGTTAGCGACCATATATAAGTTATAAAAAATTAAAATCACTAAAAAAAAAAAAATCACTGAGGAATACACTGGGATCATGTGACGTGGTAAAACTCACTGACCTCAATTACGTCACATTAGAAACGTCTTAAATTTGACAATCGTAAACAAAAATATCATCAGTATATCAGCGTCAAACATTTAACCTATAATCTCTTTAATTCAATTCTATTGAGTCTATAAAAAAAAGAAAAAAAAAAGTAAATGCGACTGATTAACACTAATTGTCTCGCTATCGACAAAATCTACCTTATAGAGATCTAGAAAGAGGGAAAAAAATGAGCAGAAGCAATTGCCATAAAAGTGACTTGACTCGTTTTAAACGCAGCAGGAGTTCGGCATTTCAACCAGCTCAGTCGGGGAGCTTGGCGCTGCAGAAACCCTGTCTCGTCGCTCCATCTATTCCAAACATAAACATGAAAGTCTTGCTCACTATCCCAATTTGTCTCACGTGCAAAAAGGCAAACCTTCATGTACGTCTTTTTGGACTCTGTGAAACAAGTAATGGTTGCATGAAAGGGGGCAAGGTCCGATTTGCTAGAGAGAGAGAGAGAGAGAGAGAGAGAGAGAGAGAGAGAGAGAGAGAGAGAGAGAGAGAGAGAGAACCTATCTTCTAACACGAATCCACTGAATAGTTAGTTACATTTAATAGATCACAGGCCAAAAGTCGAGATACCAGATAATATAGCCGTTTTTGTTACTTACCTATATTCCAATTGGGTGATCCGCTTATATAAAGTGTGAGTGAAATTGTTTATCGAAATCTAAAACAACACGAAAAAGATACTTAGAATTTCTAAAGAATACCTTTTGACACGGGTAATTAGATTAAAGATCTGGAAACCTCAAAAGTCTTTGTGGACTGAAACGTGTTAGCAATAGCCAGAGTTGTGGAATGGTGATTACGACTTCAGCTATTCGTGTTAATATTGTAAAAGAATATTCTTAAAGAACATGGACCATAACACATTTCTTTGGATCTGGAATTACAATGCGGGATCTACACCAGGCATTTCAATTCCCTTTCGTATTTCATATTCTCTTAAGCCTTAAAGACCCCCATAGAGCAAGAGCCTGTGCCAGTATCCTCCTGGCTTAATCTACAACCAACCAACCGAGAAAAGATGAGGTAGCATCGAACAATTTAATCAAAAATGGGTTCAAAATGTAAAACAGTTCGGAAAGCTTGATCATTACAGGAAAGGTGATTTTCAAGAACTAATTACTTTACCACCCTTATAATTACATATGTTTGCCACCAATGCAAATATCATTTCTATAGGACCCTTGGAAAAAATGGACAAGTTCCCCATGCAACTAGTATTCGTGATTATACATTAAAAATATAATTTTTAGATAGTAAATACATATGATTCATTTGCTTTATGGACTGAGGAATAGAGACATTAAAATTGGCAAGACTTGATGAATATCTCCAAACTATGCAGCCGCTCACATCTGTTTATATACTGTGACATCAACTAGGAGCAGATAATAGGAAAGTCCTCCTAAAGATCACCTTGGGAGGCAAACGATACCTCATTCTGGCGAACGGAAATTTGGACATTTCCGTTTTTCCTAAACTGTATAATTTCTGATAAATTAACTTATTAGTAGCTGACTAAGTGGTGAAGTGACTATCAAGCAAAAAATGAGTTAATTAATGCTCATAAGTCAATTAAGTCCGTGGAAAGGTCAGGGGATTAACTAAGAGTGAAATTGTAGGAACCTGTGTTTATGTTCTTAAAAACATCAGACTTGAATAGCGGTATTGATTCATTATGGAAGAGCTACGAACATGTTATTCCAAATAATTTTTTGGTATTCATGAATATTTTTTTTTATTGATAAGGTATAATGTCTGAAGTAACAAACAAAAATAAAATTCACATTCTCTGTTACTAACAATATCTGTTTCCTAAAGGAACATCTGATATATATATATATATATATATATATGTATATATATATATATATATATATATATATATATATATATATATATATATATACAGTGTGTAGGTGTGTGTGCGTATCTGTCTGCCCAAAAGAAGTCACAGTATCACCTACAAGGACTGAATAATCATATTATCTTCACTTCACTTGACATCTGACTCGATGCAATGACCGAAACTAATAAAAGACTATGAGGCTTGGTTGCATATCCTTCACAAGAAGTGATATAACCTTAAGTGTATATATTATGCTACCGGGGAATCCAAACTAGCATTCTATCCGTCGAACCCAGCTGCTTATTCAGTCAGACAAGGCGTTAACGTCAGTTTTATTGGTCTCAAAGATATTTGCCTTATCTCCATATCTCGGAGGGAAAAGGAAGTGCAATAAAAAATTTTTTCATTGTTAGCAAACTGAGTTTTTCTAGGATCAATGTTTTCTTGGACATTCAAGGTAATAATGAGATTTGGCTTTTAATTGGTTTACAGAACATGCCAGACCCAATTCAAGGACACTCTGTTTGTCAGCCTAGATTTGCAACATGTATTCAGTAAAAGATTTAATATCTCTCTCTCTCTCTCTCTCTCTCTCTCTCTCTCTCTCTCTCTCTCTCTCTCTCTCTCTCTCTCTCAAACAAGCTGCGAAAAACAATGAAATTAGTTTCCTTGATGGTAGTAATAACCACCTACTCAGGACATAGTTCTGTATCCTTTGTCAGAAATAACGATCGATAATAAGAATCACATCAGATAGTTAACTAGGATGTCCATTCACCTAGGATATTATAACATCGACAACAAGAACAGTAGTGGTTATAATGATAATGGTAACATATCAAATAATTGCCCCAATGCTAAATGACCAAGTTGTACATCAACTATTAGTCCTTTTATGACTACAAGTTTAAGCAGACCGGATCTATGTGCCAGAGTCTCAGAGAATACCTGACCCACTCGTCACTGTCCCTGAGAGATAACAGAAGGAAATGAAGATGGTGGAATTGCAAAACACACTTTTAGTGATACCAGGTATTAGCCTTGATCTTGCCCATTATCCTTGGAAACTATAGTCACCCAAGACACTCAATCGCGGGAGTTCTCGTCTTGAACCACCGCAAGGACAAACCAGTTTGTTATTTGTGCCTAATCAAGGCAACTTTTTACGTTAGCAGACTAGGTTTTAGACGTTGCGGTGACCTAACTTTTGACCTTTTCTTGATAAGGAGGAGAGGCAGAAAGGGAAGGAGGCGATGATTTTGAACGCTTCGTCACAAATATCATGTTTGAAGGTTACTGTTGCTATTCACAATAATATGTTATGGAAACATTTTTGGTGCGATTATAGCTTATGGATTAATTGTCGTTTTCATCACCATTCAGTGTTCGTTGCGTTACTGTGATTGACGTTACATTCCGAAAATACTGACGTTTATCAATGTTCTCATATTCTCATATTATTGTAATTAACCTCCTTTAGCTTTTATAGAGATGTTTGTGTTGTGGAGAAAACTTTATTCTTTTAAAACTTTTATCGAAACTACAGTTTTCCCCTTTTTATGTCTCACATTTTCATAATCTGTAGAGGATTTTATTTATTCACCCTGCCAGCAATGTAAGGGATGTTCCGACGAAGTCTAAGACATGTCCGTTCAAACGATGAATATTTTATCTTCTGCTTCTATTCAGCCTTAATATTCCATGTATTTTGTACCTTTTAGAATCTACAGCATCATCATTCCTTAAAGGAAGATACTGATTTATTGAACGAGCTTTCAACTATAAAACTTATTAATTGGTTTTGGGGCTCTCCTATCTGTAGCCGAGCAAAGATAGTTAACAAACAGCCAAACGAAGGTTTTTCTCGTCTATAGCTCATATACTACATGACTATCATCTTGACAATTACCATAGGTTTTAGTTCTCCAACCAGTTTTCGTGCTGATCAGATAAAAACTTTACATAACGTCAAATTCAAATTTATCTAACTAGGATTATTGTATTTTAATATTGTTAGTCTTTCCACCTTTGCATATCTTATGGGGATGCAACATGAACGTAGAGAAACCGACACTATTGTTCTTTTAGTTGTACGCTTTTGCTATAAAGACTAACTCTGTTTGTTTATAATAAGGACGACGAGACGGTGACCTATCTTCCTTACACAATTTAATCCTATGGAACGAAAAGAAAAAAAGGAATGGATATGAGTAAAAAGAATGGGCCCTAACCCTTGCGGAGGAAGTGAGAGCCCAGGTTGTAGAAATCCAAAGTCGTACTTGGGGACGAAATTCAAAGCACGACGGTGATGTAAATGGGAAACGGCCACTGATTTCTTCAGTCCAAGAACAGTTACTTTTTCATAATAAGTTTGAGGAAGAGTATTGCGACTGGAGTTATGTGGCCAACTCAAACGACCAATTCTTGAAAAGCAGCTACAAACAAAGACAACGGAGACATTGTACCTAAAAGGAAGAGCAGTTCACTGAGCCGCCTGGTTTGCCCTTAACCCAAATGTGTCGCGTGCTGTTGTGCTTCTTGAGGATAGATAGACTCCTTTGTTCTACCTGCACAAATAATTCCTTACAATTAGATAGTAATTACGAAGGCATATACTATTTTTTTTCCAGGTAACATCCTTGGGCATGATAGGTCATTTGCAAACGGCATTTTTCAGCTGTGGTTTATATTACGCTAAGCAGAGATTATTTTTTTTATTTCATAGATCCTATGGTTATTCTGACCTAGAATTCAACAGCTTTCACACCATTTGAAGGATTTCCTGTCGTAGGGACTTTGCAAACCTTGATTAGATTCTTAAGTATGTAGTGTTTGTTTGGGACTATTGATATCCATGGCACTAGCAGTTAATCTTATCATAGATTGACATGACATGCAAACACACATACAGATTGATATATAAATAAATGTAAATTTATATACGTACATACATACCCGCATGCATATATATATATACATATATATATATATATATATATATATATATATATATATAGATATAGATATAGATATATATATATATATATATATATATATATATATATATATATATATATATATATATATATATATATATAAGTATGAATTAAACATATTATATATATACATATATGTATATATATTTAAGTATGAATTTAACATATTATATATATATATATATATATATATATATATATATATATATATTTATATATATGTATAAATTTACATATATATATATATATATATATATATATATATATATAAGTATGAATTTAACATATTATATATATATATACATATATATATATATATATGTATAAATTTACATATATACTGTATATATATATATATATATATATATACACACATATATGTATATGTATGAGTGTGTGTGTGTGTATGTATATGTATGAGTGTGTGTGTATGTATAATGCGGGTGTATATGTATAGTGTGTATACTGAATATACATTTATAGATATATGTGTACTTTACATATACAGTATATATACATATAATATATATATATATATATATATATATATATATAGTATATATATATATGAGTGTGTGTGTGCGTGAGAGTGTGTGTGTATGTATTTAAGTATGTATATTTGTATATATGTGTGTGTGTTTGGGTGAGTAGCTAGGTTGGTGCGTTAATTGTTTCAAGTTGAACAATAACCAGGAAGTCAAGCTTTGCTATTTACTTTCCTGTTTACTTCTTCATTAAAACTATCTTACATAACTTTATATTATTTCTTTATTTCGGTTTTTCCACTTAATCTTTCCGGTAACATTCTACTGAAACCTTTACTTCCGGGTACCTGAGTCAAGCAAAGCTACCCTAGTCACACCAAGAAACAAGGACTAGGCCGAACCACAGTCACTCTGAATTATCTGTGAACTTCCAACAGTAATGTCACATTTCACCTTTTTTAAGCAAGAACAATTACATGTTATTTCTACATGGTTACGAAATGTCTTTCATTTCATTGAAATCATGTCTCCGGATATTTGAATGAAATAGTTATAATAAAGAAGTGATATTTAATTAAACGCCCATTGTCATAACATACTAGACTTTTTACACCAAGTAACTATTTATGGCATTCTTGTAATTCAGGAAAAAATACCTAATATGTGTAAAGAAGATGGTTGAATATACTCAAATTCATATCCCCAATATGACAGTAAGGCTGCAAAATATATAGAAAGTATAAAAATATACATTGAAGCATCAGCTGCACAGACATATACCTATTTATTTGGTGGTGCACGTTCTCACGGGACCATCACCGTCATTAGTACTACACAACCTTCACCACTTCAGACTTTTAGAGCCGACCGAGATTCTCCTTCGAATACAATATAACTGAGGCAATACCATGAGGAAAGTCTCAAGATTTGTTTCATTAAAATGTCTTCCGCACAAGGCCTTGGGGCAGCCCCTTCAAGGGCTTCGCTTTGACAGTGGAACCTTCCCCTGGGGAGATAGACAATCGTCATCACGACTAATAGGCAATTTCATGGAATGAAGTTGATACTGATAAGATCGCATATTGCCACTGCACTTCTTCCAAGCAAAGCATGTTGCTTGTGCTTCAAAACAATGTCCTGCCGATACTGTAGCTATTGTCTTAATTGACCCCCCTGAAAGGCGAGTCATCTGTTGCTGCTTGCATATCTTCCCTCATCTCTCAAGCACATTGCTGCTTTGATTAGTGGTCATTTGTATTAGATTAACTCTCCGGTATCCTCTCTGTAACACCTTCTTGAATAATCCGGTATTACTTCACTTGCATACAAACAAGGCAATAATGTAACATGCCGCTTATCTCGCTACAATACTCATTTTATTGTAGAAAATTACACAGACAACATTCGCGTACATGATTAATGGAAGTAGTGCATCTCTCTCTCTCTCTCTCTCTCTCTCTCTCTCTCTCTCTCTCTCTCTCTCTCTCTCTCTGGCTCCATAAATCATGTTAACCCCGAACAAAATGTCTGGTGCTGCAGACATCTTTTCGTTAGCGTGTACTTCCTAATTCTATAAAAGTATGAAACCGTACAATCAAACATTTCAGCTTATTAATGCTAAGTTAAGTGCAATAATTTAGATGAGAGAGAGAGAGAGAGAGAGAGAGAGAGAGAGAGAGAGAGAGGACTTTTGGTCAGTTATTATGAAATAAAAGCTCGACTCTCCTCGAAAGCTATTACTTGAATACTAGTAAGTTCAAAGTTGGAAGTTTAATTCCAGCTATTAAAACGAGTTTTCTTGAGGGTTGCAAGTGCCTTGAAACAGCGTCGGACAGTTACAGTCCCCAGAAGTTAAGAGAGCGAATTGATTTGACAGAAAGGACACCGGGACAGGAACTCGGAACACGAGAAAGTGTACTATGACATAGCATTTGCCTTTCCTCGCCGCCCTTGGATATGTTTTGTCTATAGTTCCTTTTAATCTGTCTAAGGTCAAACAAGGTAAGAGGAACATCAATCGAGGTTACTGGAATAATGACAAAGAATACTCGTTAGACGAAGATTTGTCATAACAAAAGCCCACGTTCGAAATTAATTTCAATTTTATTGTTGGTTGGCAACAAAACTTCTGTCGTTCAGATAATAGATTTTAACATAGAATTTGCATTCGTTCCTATTGAATTAATGAATTTATGAAAAAGAATAGAGGTTTTTTCAGTTTCTCATCACGTGCTCACAGACCGATCAAGAAGCGACCTTTGGCAGATGTATGATAAGACACATCAAGCATAATATAAACAAATTATCGCATAATTCCCTAAAAAGCTAGTGCTTCTTTTCAGAAGGGGGCATATCATACGTCTTGTAAAATTCTTTGAGCTTTTCACGCCCGAAAACCGCGAGACCTCCATCCTCTAAATACCGAACTAAAAGTAAATCGGTGCAATAATGATTCTAATATCTGACAACTACTTCATACGACTACATATATTTCCCCCTTAAGTCTTGCATTCTTACTTGCCGTAACCCGGCATTTTCGAAATATGGTTTCTGTTCTTCCTACCACAATTTCCTATTATTCAGCCTTTTAATAAATCTGTTGTGCAGGCAAATGGCTGTAGGATCCCAAGAGCCACCTGTCTGTCATCCATCAATTACTTCATAGCCTCCCCTCCCCCTCCCCCTCCCCCACGTATTGACCCTCGGCAAATCATATTTTGACGCGCTGGCAAGCCAACTCATTATATTACGCCATTCTTCTTTCACACCAAAAGGTTTACGCTTTGCTTCCAAAAAGAGGTCTTTTCTCAACCATTCCACGACATTTGAAACCTTTTTAGGTAAGCCTCAATTAGGCTAGACTAATTGCTTTCATGATTCATTCTTTATCATCTCTTTTCCCCTCATCAACTGTAACATTAACTCTAAAATAAATTGTGCTTGAGAGTCAACCAATTCCATTTTAATGTCATCCATTCATGGAAAGTTCATTTTGCTATGTCAAATACTTTCATTGGTCACTGCAAGTTCTCTTTCGTAGGTTATAGCTATAATAATAATAATAATAATAATAATAATAATAATAATAATAATAATAATAATAATAATTATTATTATATTATTATTATTATTATTATTATTATTATTATTATTATTGTTATTATTATTATTTTTAGCTAAGCTACAACCCTAGTTGGAAAAGCAGGATGCTATAAGCCCAAGGGCTCCAACAGGGAAATAATAGCCAAGTGAGGAAAGGAAATAAGGAAATAAATAAACTACTAGAGAGCTAATTAACAATTGAAATTAAATATTTTAAGAACAGTAACAACATTAAAACCGATCTTTCATATATATATGAATTATAAAAAGAGACTTATGTCAGCCTGTTCAACGTAAAATCATTTGCTGCAAGTTTTGACTTTTGAAGTTCCTTGTAAAAAGGAAAAGAAGAAAAACTGAACATAAATATTGTATGCAATATTACCCGGTCTGAATCAAAAGTACGTACTGTTGAAAGCTAAATCATTAGTGAGGTAGTGTAAAAGGTTCAGGCAAAGAATACGTAATCCTGTTATCATATCGATAATTTATGGCAACTAACATTTCGTAATGATCTCGCTTATCATTTATCTAGTCATAATCATTCCTTTAGTGTCTTTCCTTTTGTCGGTATTGCCTACATGAGATCATAAACATTTTGACGTTCAAAACAATAGTAAAAAAAAAAAAAGTATAGAAGAGCAACATTCTCCCTTGTCTGAACAAGAATAACCCTTAAATTTCTTCTGCCTATATATATATGTGTATATATATATATATATATATATATATATATATATATATATATATATATATATATATATATATATATATATATGTTATGAGAAAGGAGGATTTTACGGAGATTAAAAGGGCTTCGAATACAAAAGAAAAGAAAATAAAATAAAACAAATGCGCAGAATGTACTCTCGTTTTTGGGGTGAATTTCTTGAAAAGTCTACAAAGGGTCGAATATCCGTGATACAATGAGGCTTTGATAATACAGATTGTGATGACACTGGAACCTTTCCAGACCTCAGATAGTTGCCTAACTTACAAAATGACTAAACACTGAGACATTCTCAGAGGTCGCCCTGTTACTTATGTGTTGTGTACTGAATTTATAGTTATCGAACTGTTTGATTTTTTCTCTCGGGTTCGGTCTGTCTTTTTAAGGCTATTATTTCCAAAATGATTCCATCTAGTGTTCTTTAAGCGTGAGTTATTTATTTCAGCGTTATAATTTTTCGAAATCATTAAAATTTTATTTTACTCCTTTATATTAAGTGTAGTGGCATGATGAAAGGGATATTCAAATCATCAATGTTATATCATCATCATCATCATCATCATCTCCTACGCCTATTGACGCAAAGGGCCTCGGTTAGATTTCCCCCAGTAGTCTCTATCTTGAGCTTTTAATTCAATGCTTCTCCATTCATCCATTTTTTTTCATAATTTTCTTTATTGCAAATTCTATAAGCATTTGAAATTATTTTTAGCCTCTGTAACTAAGATAGCTATAATGCTAATCTGCCACATATGGCCAATGAATAATACAAACATTTTATACCCATCCTTTGAATCCTTACATATAGTCCCTCCTCGCCTTTGCTCTAAAACTTCTCGATACCTTTCCTACATCTGCAATTGTAGATCAATATTAGATCTTTTAAAGTCCCACAATAATACAGTCACATTTAACTAAGAGAGAGTTTCTAGCTAACAATCGGGAAGAGTGAAAACTTATAGAAAAGTAATTTCATTTTCATTGCATGATCAAATAAAACTTCCATTCTGGTGTATGGCAGAAATCTGGCTAAAAATATTTACACTTGTGCAAATATTCTTTGCTGCTTGAATATGTATATTTACGCAGATGTCATGTGCCCTTGAAATTCCAATATAAATAGTGTTTCTAACTATGCTGACATGATTATGCTAAAATAATCATACAATTTAGAAGTGCAAAAAAAAAAAAAATCGCCTAGAAGTAAAATCTATATTTTCACAAGGAATTCAGACAAAAAAAAAATTTGTTTTATTTTATGAAACGGTTATCAAAGACAAGAACGTCCTATTTCTTTCCTGTTGTCGAGGTCTCCTCTGAAACAAGGACAGAAACCCCAAGAACTCTCTTCTCATACGCCTAACAAACGGCAACAGACAAAATAAACCTCAAGAATGAATGTGCAATTGAGAAACTTATGCATGGCTTTCATGAAGCTTGATCAAGCTCGATTTTTCAAGAGAGAACTTGACCCTTTCAGCCTTCTAATGCAAGCTGTGCTTCCGAGAGCCAAAAATATCATCAGCGGTTAAAAATAGCATGAACAAGTCATTAATCAAAAGCTCTTGCGTTTGCATGTAAATCAAAATGCTTCGCTTGAAATAAATTTGATATTTTGATGCAATAGAGAGAAATTCTAAACAAAGAAGAGGCGCGTAGACTATTAAAAGGATTAGGAATACCTTATGCTGCCTTAACCCTTTTTGCCTCCTTAATATCTCCGCCGTGTTAGGATTTCATTCATTAATCAACTGACCTTTCCACGTTATGTGGAGCATGATAGCTTTGATTATAAACTGAATGATTTCTCAAACTTGGATGAAAAATATGATTATTGTCATTTTACAGTCACGCACGTGCATACTCATGTGCACACACACCCACACTAGCCTCGTTTAGGGTTAGCTTGCTGAGCTCAAAATAATAAGGATTATTTTTCGTGCTCTGCCTCTGTTGCCGATAGATCCAGTTGGGTGGGAATTCTAGAAGCAGCTAAATTAGAAGACATGGGGCATGGGGCAAACGACTCTCTAAAGACTTGCTGATGAACGGAAGCTCCTCTGGCGCCACACCCTCCAGAAAGATGAGAGGGTTTTAAGTATAAAGGAAAGATATATGTATATAATTATATGTATAATAAATCATAGGTAGATAGATAGATAGATACGTGTGTATTAGAGAGAGAGAGAGAGAGAGAGAGAGAGAGAGAGAGAGAGAGAGAGAGAGAGAGAGAGAGAGATAGCGTGTGTGCAGGTCAGCCACAAACTGCTCACAGCCACTGCATGGCAAGTATCCTCTGATAATACATAAGAACAAACGATACTAACTGGATATGAGCAGCGTGTATTTACACATTCACCGACATAATGTACTACATATAAATGTAAGACTAAAATCCCAAAGCCAAGATTTCAAATTGGAATCTGACAGTGAGCCATTAGTGGTGGTATGAGCGATCACTATGACAAGAAAAAAGACAATGAAAACATTTGCCAATTACTATATGGTTTTATTTGACTGAATATTTGTTCGACATCAGTATGCATAACTCATTTAGACCTTGGCATAATTATATATTCATGTACACGTAAATTGATGCATATGGTACACTGTTTATTGGCAGTGAGTATATATATATATATATATATATATATATATATATATATATATATGTGTGTGTGTGTGTGTGTGTGTATATATATACACACACATATATATATATATATATATATATATATATATATATACATATATATATGTATGTATATATATCATCATCATCAGCCGTTACTAGTCCACTGCAGAACATAGGCCTCAGACATGTCCTTCCACTTGAGACTCTTTATGGGCTTTCTGTACCAATCCACGCCCGCAAACTTTCTTGGTTCGTCGACCCATCGTCTTCTCTTCGTTCCCCTGCTTCTTTTAAAATCTCTAGACATATATATATATATATATATATATATATATATATATATATATATATATATATATATATACGTGTATGTGTGTGGATGAATATGTTTATGTATAATGATATATAGATAAGTAGATATATATTCCATAATTCAAACAAACGATAGTTTCTTAAAAGGTAAGAGAGGCCCAGATGAGTATTTTATGCCTCATTGTGGGCATCTAAAGAATTTTGTAACGCAGGTATATTTACGCAGTTTAACGTAGTAACTCTGTAGGCTATATTAAATTCAGATTATTTTGTAATATTCCTTATCGCAAGGAAGGCGAAAACCATCATCCCTAATGCGATTCTTTCTCGTCTTATTCACAAAAGTTCCCAAATGTATTCATGTAGAGTGATTTTTGGGAATCTGTATTATCAAAGCCTTGTTTTTGTAAAATTAATCTTCCATCCCTTCCTTTCTGAAATGGAGACAAAGAAAATTAAGTGTAAGGACACGTAGAGAGAAAATTAAGATTTTTCCGCCTTAGAGCTCGCTGTCCCCTCCGGACTACCCACTTTTGATTCAAATGCTGATGTAATAGTCGAAATTAATATGATTTTATGTAACATTACAAAATTCCAAAAGTATATCAAAAGTGGAAATATAATGCTGATTGAAACATGTCAACTGTTTAGATATTCTTTTCATCACAAAGGAATCTTTTAAACCCCAAACATATTCAAGATGATTCTGATGACTTATCGATCCGTTATTTGCAGCCATTTGTTTCGAATAGAATAGAATTACGCAGGTTAAACCCTCTTACATCATGCGAATCCAGGTGCGGATAAAAAAAAAAGATTACTGATGATATAAATGACGTTTAATTAAACGTTACAACATCATCAATCACATTTCAACATCAAGATTTTTTTAACGTATATGTTATGCAACGCTTGTAGTTTTGCCTCTTTGTTCTAAATACAGTTTGTTCAGGCCAAAACTATTTTGTCATATGTCTTTAGAAATTTCTAAACATTGTTACTATATGCCTACATATATACGTAATCATACACATTTCTATGTATGTATGTATATGTATTCGTATATATACACACACACACACACACACACACACACATATATATATATATATATATATATATATATATATATATATAT
>NC_090726.1:89054053-89066553 GCF_036898095.1 Palaemon carinicauda | reverse complement strand
CACAGAAATGCATTGCATTGTAGACTAACTTTTGCAAGAAATTCCTTACACATGTACATAGTATTATTTACATTTCCTTTTGTCTGTCACTTAATTTTTTGTTCTTGTCATATCTAGTTTGCTACGCCCTTCGCTAAATAACACCCCCTTTTAAGATAAGCATCATCTATCAGGACAGAGACCTGCTGCCTCTGCAATAGTTACTTTGACATTGAGAAAGGTGTTTTTAATTCTCAAGACTCCAGTGAACACTCTCCCATAAAGGCAGGAATTTTTTCAGCATTACCAAATGGAAGCGCTTCTGGAGAATGGTAGCTTTTATAATCTAGTATGATTTCAGTAATTAGATATTGGGTATTTACTATTTATCGTAGAGCTGTCAATATTTTTATATATTTCCATAGACTAAAATCCATTTTTAATCGATATAACGGACTTTTAAAAAATTAAAGTAAAATAAGTTATGAAAATAAGTCATGTTTACTATCATCCAATCCTGTAAAAATAAAAAATAATAATAATAAAATAAAAAGTTATGTCATACCATTGAAGAGATTTAATTTAATGAATGGCTAATAACAAATACTTGAAACATACCACTACATATATTCAAGACTATTCATAGGAAATTCATGAAGTTTCATAATTGGAGTTATGGTGTAAAATAAAAAATACATAAAAATTACGCAAATCGTTTAGTCATTAAATCTCTGTAACTAACAATAACAAACAGCTACATTGGTTCTACTTTTTAATACGTCCAAGTAAAAACTTAAATGTCAAGTAGATCATGAGCTCCTTCTATGCAGTGGCAATGGTAAAAGCCGACCACGAGATGGCGAAACCGAAATTACAGGGAACGGCTCTCTCAGACCGTCTGTCCCGTGGTAACCATCGACTCGTTCAGCGGAGAAAAATATAGACCCAAATCAGAGCAATCTCGGTAGTTTGATAAAACATGTGTCTTTAAAAATATTACTAAAGCAAATGTTTGCATACCCATCATTTGCTCTCGATACGGAATGTGTTTGTTTTCTTTTACACTACACAGCTTAACTCATAGCTACTTAGAATAAGTCAAGCCAATTATTTAACATTGTGGAAAGCTTATTAGCCTACTGTACTGTAGGTAAAATAGTTTCGTCATTACACTTTTCTGTTGGGAACCGTTTATATATTTTTAATAATCATGATGATTTAAGCGTTAAAAAGAAGGCAGTAATAAGAAAATAATATAGAAATCTGGTTTCCTTTGCAATGATGTATCTTTTACCCTCCCCATCCCCCTCCTCCCCCTGCCCCTGGTAATTCAATTAAGCAAAAGAGGGAGCGGTTTTAATCATTCTTTCTTTGCAGGCGACTCCAGCCCACCTGCACACATGTCATGCCTCTCACTAAGGCAATCAGAGCCTTCTGCTAACCCTCCCCCCAGCCCCCTACTGTGGAAACTACTTAGCCCTTGAACACTGGTTACTGTTTACTTGCTTTGTAACCGCTAAGGTCGGACAATATTATATAATAACAATTATAATAATCAACTGAAAATCTACTTTTTCTGATAAATCCGCAATATTGTCAACACTAGCTGTGGAATCTCCCTCAGACGGAGCGATAATTAAAACAGAGAATCAAAGCAGAATTCCGTTTAGTTGCAGCTTAAATAATAATTGTTGACGATCAAACAGTAATAGTAAATATATATCTGATGATTCAAGTGTAATATCACATAACCTGCAATCCAGTATCGATAGAATTAGAAAAGGATTCATTCTATAATCACTAGATAGACTTAAGCGTAAAGATTTTTCCTAATGAAGAAAACGACGTATTTGGTGATACGTGAGACTTTTCGTTGCCCATCGTGGTCTTATTTTGATGTTTTTCATACAAATTCAAATTGAGGAGAACCAGAATAGAAGCAATAATATTATAACTACATAAGGACTGGGAGACTATAGTAAAAATTGGGGGAAAAAATAATAATAATAACAATATGCAAGCTAAACACGTCAGTACATTTAAAAGTGTATGATTAATTAATGTTTTTTTGTTTATGGTTTTTTTTTCGCTTTGCAGGTACGTGACAGGAATGTTTCGCCCACAAAGCAGAAACGAGGTAATTAGAAACAATTTGTTTGTATGTATACATATACACATTTGTATATATTAATATTCACGTATAGACTACCGTAGGCTATATATGTATGCGTATGTAGTTGTTTATGGATCTTCATAAATGTATGCATACATGTATAAATGTATGTGTATACACACGGTTACACCCACACACACACACACATACACACACACACACACACACATATATATATATATATATATATATATATATATATATATATATATAATTGTGTATATATACATATGTATATATATATATATATATATATATATATATATATATATACAGAGAGAGAGAGAGAGAGAGAGAGAGAGAGAGAGAGAGAGAGAGAGAGAGAGAGAGAGAGGTGTGGATTTAAATACTATTATGGATTATGGATATAGTTATAAAATATTATGAATTAAACGTATAGCATAAGTCAAAATCTTATATCTATCAAAATATCATTTTGAACGCGTTGGTTTTGATTTGGGCTAATAATAAATTTCCTTAGAAATGCAAACTCCTGAAGGTTATGAATTTACTCCCCACTCAAAAAGCATCCCGTCATTTACAGAATTCGACGTAATGATACTGTTAAAAAATCTCCTAAACCTTACTTATGTAAACATAGGTTCGATATTAGAGAAAGGAATTCGAACCATGTCAGTATGTAATTAAATCACAAACGACCCTGTTTCGGTTCCACTCTTCAAATGTCGAAATTCACGTTTTATGGTCGTAGTTACGTGAGCTTTGGTCGCATGGTATTGTGTTTAGTCTTATCTGATATTTTGATAATTGTACAGTCACAAAATAGTCAGCTGTGGACTTTATAGAATCGATGCAAATGAGAAAAGGAAGAAAAGAATACAAACATAGCTGCGTGCATATATGATTACATGCAACAACACACGCACACACACACACACACACATACATATATATATATATATATATATATATATATATATATATATATATATATATATATATATATATATATATATATCGTACTTAGATTATTTGACTTTAGAAGCTGAGGGAAAAGTATTGTGTTCGAGTTCCTATCTCATAGATGTGTTTGGAATATTGATAGGTTTTGGAGTGCCTTTGTGAATTAAAATCTTCATTAATCAGATGTACTTATGTTCCTTCAAATGAACAAAATCACGTTGAACTAGTGAAATGATAAGAAAGACAAAAATTTGGAGTGCTATGAATTATATATATATATATATATATATATATATATATATATATATATATATATATATATATATATATATATATATCCTGAGTCGACCAAAGCAAAGTAACTGATCGTAAGGTTTAAGAGAATATAGAACATTCTCTGGATTGATTGTTTGTGAAGGTTAAACTGATGCCATATCAACAGAAGTATGAGGCTGTCAGAGGTGAATTTAGTGAAGCGGGAAACGCATTTTTTACAGAAGGAAAGGTTTTCTTTTTATAATAACTGTTGATAATATAAGGATAAGGTTGAATTCTATTTCAAAACCACTTCAAAGGGATAGAAAATAAATCTTAACAACTACATAATCTATATGATTGGGAAATATTTTGGTTTCCTTAAATAAGTGCGATTTAAAGTCTTCCTAAATTTTGATATGATTTCTACCGGCAGAATCATTTTATATATAGGCAGTAACTCCATACGTATGGTGTATAATCTTTCATTAAGGCATAAAACAAAATTGATTACTCTTATCACGAACGAGGGTTTTGATAACTATGCAAAAATTAAAGCTACCTTAAATTATACCAAATATTGTATCGATTTTGAAAAAGAGCATTATCTCTCTTTTCTGCTTTTATGAAACGCAAGAGAGCTCAATACCTCGTTCAGTTCAGGTCACGTGAGAGACCTCGATGTAAGCCTCTCAGGAGATAACCTGACTTAAGATTCTCTTGCTTAATTAAGGGTACACACTCATGCTCACCTTCCTGTTAGTTTGCTCCTCTTCTTGTTTGTTTAAACAGTGCATTGGCATAGCTGAACAGATGAGCTAAATGATGGCTTATAGTTTGTAATGGAGTTGCGTTTTCCTGATCTTTGTCTTTATTTTCAGCTTTGATCTATAATTCTCTCACATATTTATTGTTATCCTTTTGTTATTTCTTTACTGCTATTCGTTCTTTATTGAGCTTCTTCTCCTATGGCTGGTAACACTGTGGTTCTGAAACGGCACGTGTGATCGTTGATCCTTAGGCATTCTTTATCGGAAATCTGGTATTATCTAGATTTTCCGGTGTTCGACTACAACGTGATTGAGCATAGCTCTCTACTTTTTTTTTATCTGCTTTCTTTGAAGAAATTACAGTTACATAACACAACCACAAGACGATATTATGTTTTTGATCACGCTCAATATTCTCAACAACCAAATGACCCTTCTTCTCTCTAGGCCAATGTTGAAAGGAAACAGGTGTCGACGACATTCTTAGAGCTTTTACGCAACTAAATATTTTCTTTATTCAATTGTTCTGGAATAACTGTTAAGCAGTATTTATTTCTCCTCTGCTGCCTTCTTTACCGGACCATTTATTTTTGTTGTGTCACTTATAAAACGTATTTATCAATTTAATTGTTTTCTGCAAAAATACTGACATCAAAAGAAAAAAAGATTATTTTTTTTATTGATGCACATGGTAACTTTCTTGTTACAATTTTCTAAACCTTTTTTTTATAAATCAGGGTAGAGAGGAATTTCATATATTATTTAGATTAAAAAAAAAATTAAACAATAAAATTTGTAAAAACATTCCAGATTACAAGGATAGATATTCAGTAAACTAATATAACAAATTTAGTAAATTCTTATTCAGTAATTATCCCAATACTTAGTGATGAAAGATAATTTAGTTTAAACATAGTCACTCTCATCTATCGCATATTTACCTCCACCAACGAAGTTAGGAGGAGGTTATGCTTTTACCCTTGTTTGTCTATTTGTCTGTTTGTTTGTTTGTGAACGACTTCCTGGCCACAATTTTGCTCTTAGAGTAGTGAAACTTTCATGGATTGATTTTCATGTTTATTTTTTTTATTGATGCACATGGTAACTTTCTCGTTACAATTTTCTAAACCTTTTTTTTATAAATCAGGGTAGAGAGGAATTTCATATATTATTTAGATTAAAAAAAAAATTAAACAATAAAATTTGTAAAAACATTCCAGATTACAAGGATAGATATTCAGTAAACTAATATAACAAATTTAGTAAATTCTTATTCAGTAATTATCCCAATACTTAGTGATGAAAGATAATTTAGTTTAAACATAGTCACTCTCATCTATCGCATATTTACCTCCACCAACGAAGTTAGGAGGAGGTTATGCTTTTACCCTTGTTTGTCTATTTGTCTGTTTGTTTGTTTGTGAACGACTTCCTGGCCACAATTTTGCTCTTAGAGTAGTGAAACTTTCATGGATTGATTTTCATGTTGAGACGTGGATGAGATTCAAATTTGAAAGTCCTAGGTAAAAGGTTAAGGTCGAGACCGAATTAAACTTAAAGCAAGCTGATTTTGAGAAATAAAGCTGCCGTGGCGTAGGTGTACCCTTTCAGTGCTTTTCCAGTTTGTTAATGAATTGATAACTGGTAATGAACCTCAATACCTTTTCAAGTGAAAATTGTCTTCTCATACGAAGGATTCGTCAACTCATCATCTCCAGTGAACAGATGAAGCATGTTTGCTTACTCTGAGCATATCAACATGACCCATGTTATTCGGAAAGGTCAAAATTGACATGGGGAAAAAAAATTATGTAAAAGTAATTCAACATTAAATTATTATTTTTTCATGGTACGGACAGAGTGGGAGGCCATTAACAGCAATGAACAATGTAGAAATTCTAAAATAAAGACATCCGTTCAGTCATAAGCATATGACAAGAAGAGAAATGAAGGTGTTAGTTTTGAAGCACCAGGCTGAAAGACGTAGAGGGAGAAAATCTTCTGGTAATATGTCATGAATTTATTTTATTATTATAAGCATTTCATTTCTCAAAGAAAAAAAAAAGATGAGTGCAGAATGGAGGAAGGATAAATCCTAACCTTTTCATATTATGAATTAACGTTAAAGCATTGCATTAAAAAAATCGCGAACTGTTAATGCGAATACATTTTCCCTCAATATCCTCAATCGTGGTCCCAACCCTTTCAAAATCGATCTCTTGTCTTTTGAACCCAAGATGTTCTTCAGTACTATACTCGAAGTCATCTGGTTGAGAACATCAGGAATATTCATCATGTACACTCCTTGCTCCGCAGGATGTGTCATTTGGGTAACAAACGCCTCTCGCTGTGATCCTCTCCATAAAGATCTACTGTATAGTCTAACTCATAGTCTCAAGACATGGTAAATGAATGAATAAATAAATAATGAAAACTCATTGTGATATAAATCTTCGTCTAGTATTCAAATTAATCTGAAATTGATATTCCATGTACGTAAACACTGATAGTAAAAAAGAATTCATGCAAATCAGCTCTATCTCCCCTAGAGACCACTGCAATTCCATAGAGCCCAATTCTAAATAGGATTCACCAGGGCCAACGCGCTTATGATGATCCTCCCGTAACCTGTTTTTCTCACGAGATAAGAAATTTGCCTCAAAAGAAACTCACTGTAAACAGCTATAAGCACCAAAGATAGGATACTAGTATCCTCTGAAGCGCTAAAAGACGATTGCAGAGGACACCACATCTACGAAGCGCTGAGAGCAACATGCAACTGACCAGTCTTTGATAATGCCGGGCCATAGGCGTAGGCCCCTATTTATGATCATACAAATAATATTTTTATTTGATCAACTATTTCACATTTGTTTCGACGATGCTGTTTATAAAGTCAGTATGTATATTATAAGATATAAAAGACCTGTTATAGAGTTTAAAAACGAAGTAAAAAAAAAAAAAATTATTTGGATACTTTTTGCTGTGCGTTTCCTACCTGACGGCTTTCAGCTCCTTACTTTCAAGAAACTGTGCCTTGCTTTACCTGCCCCCCCCTCCCCCCCGCCATATCGGAACCCCTGAACATGCATTCGTAATCTAGAGATCCCCGGAAAGGAATATGTATCGATTATAAATAAAAATAAAATCATAAACGCCTTTATTTATTGGTAAACAAAAATCCATAGACCCAACACGTATCTAACGGTCCTTTTTATTTGCCAATTACTAACCAGCTTTTCAAATTAACAACGTTTAACACCAGGGTGACGGTTCCACCATCTCATGTGCTCAAGGAGAGATAAATTATATCATCTCCTGAGGATTACTATCCTGTGAGTACTATACCCATTAAGAATCAATCTTTTAGATCAGACTTCAATTTCCAGAACATCTGGATTGTTCTCATATTACCCCCATAGAAACGTATCACCTTCCCACATAGAAGCAGGTCTGTCAGCCATCACCAACACTCTCCTTCATCCACCTCGTGACAAATATGCATATCCGGATCTACGGGGATTCCCTTTCCTAAAGATGCTGGATAAGATTTCTGATGCTCACCAAGTTGTTACTACTTCAGGTCACAGGGACAAGAGCAAAGCGAAAGACAAAAAATAATACCTTCTGTCACTTGCTCTATCTAAAACATCTTTTCAGCATTAAAAAAAAAAAAAAAAAAAAAAAAAAACATTTATAGTCAAGGAACTAATTTTTTAAGTTTCCGAACTAAGATATCCTCTGCATGAACGTTATGAAGGTACATATTTCAGGATTAACATAATCAAAATTGGTTGTACAGATATATAATCTATTATATATATATATATATATATATATATATATATATATATATATATATATATATATATATATATATATATATATATATATATATATAAAGAGCAAAACAAAGAGAATAGTAGCAATTGCAAAGGGAAAAGCCAGGAGAAAGTGATATGAGGTAATGGGAACAGGGGAGGGAAAAATTTTGTATACAAAATTGCAGAAGTGAGAAATACGATTGGCAGGATGTAGGTAAGGTAGGAATTATTAAAGATGAAAATTTAAAATTTTTAATTGAGGAAGAGGAAATCACTGAGAATGAGCGTGATGAACGGAAAAATGTACCTCTAGTAAAAGGATCCATACCAAACATCAGAAAGATTGAAGTCGAGAATGTTATAAAGATATGAGAAATAAATAAAGCTGCTAGGAGATCAGAGGTAACAATAGAAAGGATTACGGCATCGGAAAATGTGGCCAAGAAGTGGGTGCACACACTATTAAAGATCTGGCATGCAGATTAAATGACAAAGGACTAGGAAAATAGTTGGATCATTGAGTTACATAAACAGAAAGGAGACCCATTAAACTGTGGGAACTATGAAGAATTGAAGTCTTCAGATCCTGTATTATATATACTAGAAAGAATAGCAGAGGGAATGTTGAGAGATTTCATCATTATACATGAGCAGCCATTTGAAATTGATGCAGTCTTTACAGTAAAAAAAAAGTCCAGGTGACGTATCTAGAAGGAAAGAGGATGATGCACGATGGAGCAAGAACCACCGTACAAACAAACTATGGAGAGACAGCCATTCCCTCCATAGAGGATTTTCTCTGATTCCAATCCTGTTCCTTATCATTATAGAATGTCATCAGAATTAAGGGACAACGAAGAATTGCGGGAACTGATGTTTGCTGATGATTAAGTCATTATAGCAGTTACTGAAGGAGAACTATTAGAAAGGTTTCTAGCTTTGGAAGGAGCCCTAGACAGGAAAGGGTTGAAGGTAAGCATTCGCATGTTAGAGCTGATGATTAGTAGTAGAGGAAGATATGAAGAAGCAATATTCAAGTGAAAGATGGTACAGTGCTAAAACGGAACAAAAAAAGATTCAACTACGTACGGTGAATAATAACAAAGGAGGGAGGCACTGAGTATGTAGTGAGACGATGAAAGAAGTGTGGTAAAAATGGATAGAAATAATTGGAGTTGTTTTAGACAAGAAAATGCCATTAAGTGACAAAATGAAGATTTATAAGACCGTTATCAGGCCCGTACTATTAAATGGGGTAGAAACATTTCATGCTTAAGAGGAAAGAGAATTGTTGGAAAGAACTGAGATGAGGATGAATTGCTGTAATATCAGTACTGGAAAGGAGGAGAGTCATGATATAAGAATATATGCTATATGTAATGCAAAGGATAAGACTAGGGAAGCTCGTCCGAGATAGTAAGGCCATACATTAAGAACAAGGGCGATGGAACCAATCAAGAGAGCTAAGAACATGACAGTGATAGGGAGGAGGAGTTGGCCGGATAAAGGTGGAGAGGAGGCATATGGGTGGGGTAGGGAGTAGGACTAGGGAAAGAAGATGCAAAGAATAGAAAAGGATAGAGAAAGTTGGCTCGGATGTCTGACCCTGCTATACAAAAGCTCTTTTCAAAAAAAGGATGGCAGAGTGAATTCGATACCAAGAGGTATTTGTGGCTTATTTGAATATATATACAGTATATACATACAGTATATATATATATATATATATATATATATATATATATATATATATATTGTGTATATATATATATATATATATATATATATATATATATATACATACACTCATGCTGTATACATATATATATATATATATATATATATATATATATATATATATATATATATATATATATACATATATATAGATATATATATATATATATATATATATATATATATATGTATACATTATATATATATATATATATATATATACACTCATGCTGTATACATATATATATATATATGTGTGTGTGTGTGTATACAGTATATATATATATATATATATATATATATATATATATATATATATATATATATACATATATATATATATATATATATATATATATATATATATATATATATAGATATAGATATATATATATATATATATATATATATATATATATATATATATATATATATATATATATATATATATATATATATTCAAATGAGCCACAAATACCTCTTAATATGCAGTTCGCTCTGACTCTAGCTCTAAGACCCAAGGGGAAGTTCATTTCTTGATAAGAGCTCCTGGTCGGCCAGGGATTCTAACCTTGACTAAGTCGAAACTTGAAGTGACAATCAACCCTTTCTATGACTAATACAGTGGTAACGCGTTCACCTTGCTTTTGCGTGGTGGCAGATCGATCACAGTCTCAGATCGTGAGTTTAAAGCGGGGTTTACACGGCCGAGCAGCTCGTCGAGCCCGGTTGTCGAACCTACTTGTAGAACGGCTCGAAGAGCTTTCAGACAGTACATCGAGCCTCAGTGTGCCTCGTGCTAAAACAACGTCAACATGTCTCTCGACCAGGACGATTTGATAGCCATTGCTTTAGCAGTGGCACTAAGAAGGGAAAAAAAATATCAAAAGAAAGAAATTTTCATATACCAACTTGCTTGTTGCTTTAAAATTAGAGCCAGATGACTGGCGCAATTATTTGCGTATGGATGAAAACACGTACATTGATCTACTGAATCGTGTCAGCCCTTTCATTACTTATGAAAATACAACTATGAGGAAGGCCATAACTCCACATGAAAGACTGAGTGTCCGCTATTCACTTGTTTCTGGCTACTTTATTGGAATAGTCTTTTGATTTAACTTTCCATAAAGCTGGATGAGCTCGATATGCATGTATGAAATCCAGTACGACATCCTTCTCATTCTTACTTTCATTAATGGCAGCCATTATTCATTTCTTTGATGATGTTTACTCTAGCAGGTTTGAATAACAACTGAGGTTCGATGCTCGACACCCGTTCACACGTTCACACCGTTCGTCAAACAATGTAGCTCAGCCCACAAAAGTCAAGATGAGTCTGACTTTCATCGAGCCGCTCGACGAGCGCGCTCGACAACCAAATAGCCCGTTTACACGCTCGAACATCAATTCAAACACAGGGTTGTCGAGCCAGGCTCGACGAGCTGCTCGCCCGTGTAAACCCCGCTTAAGATGTTTACTGGGGAAGTTACTGCTGTGGTTGAGTGGTTGGGCACCCCAGTAGGGGTTGGGATTGGCCAGCTGACGTTCTGGTGTTTGTTTTCTCAGATGATACTGGAATTGAAACTAGACACAGTTAATCTTTATATATATATATATATATATATATATATATATATATATATATATATATATATATATATGTATATATATATATATATATATATATATATATATATATATATATGCTCGTGCATGCGACCCGTCAAAAATTATGGCTAAATATTTAGATAGATTTGCACACACACGCACATGCAACTTCCTCTCACCAAGGTATACCAACTCTCTCCCACCTACCCGATGGACGTGAAGAGTTGAGCGTGACCGAGAAGATATATATATATATATATATATATATATATATATATATATATATATATATATATATATATATACATATATGTATATACATATATATATATATGTGTGTGTGTGTGTGTATACTGTATATATATATATATATATATATATATATATATATATATATATATATATATATATATATATATATATATATGTATATATATATGTGTGTGTATTCATATATATATATATATATATATATATATATATGTATATATATATATATATATATATATATATATATATATATATATTTATATATATATATATGGATATATATGTGTGTGCGTGTGTGTTTGTGTGAGGTTGAATCTGCCCAAAAGCATAAATAGATAGATAAACATTAACCTACTATATTGCAATGAAAATAGACTAATCGTAAGTGAAAGTAATAAGTGTAACCCCGTCAGTATTCTTATAGCATTCATAAAACAATTATGCACACTCTTGAAATTAAGCCAACAAACAAAAACTCGATACAAATTGATAATTCAGTGTAAGTTCAATTATGCGTATTCATTGGTTATATGCCTTGTTTACAGTTAAAGTAAACTGATTTATAACAGCATTTGTTCTTCTTTTCTAGACGCTTTAGCAGTACAAAGATTTTTTTCTCCCTCGCTATCGCTTAGGATAATGGGAAAGAAAAAGAATAAAACAACCTGGAGATTGTGCTCTTCCTATTATATAACCTGGATCTGTTCACGTGAGCTGAGAAATGTGATATCATGCGCAAACGACTTTGCATAAGATTCGAATGACAAGAAGCTGTTTTTTGTTGTCTGCTGAATCTAAAAGTAAAGAAAAAATCGTTATAATCTCTGCATCCAACTTCACGAAAATACGTACAGAGAAGACAAGCAAGCAAGCATGAGATGGCATTTATCTCAGTTTGCTGTACGGATACCAAATGTAACAAGTCCTGTTTTCTGATAAAGAATGTTATTCATGCAT
>NC_090726.1:89036553-89049053 GCF_036898095.1 Palaemon carinicauda | reverse complement strand
TTTCCCAAATTCAATCGATAAAATTATACTTGGAGTGGGAATACATCGTAGATCTTCCATATCGTGTTTTTTACATTTCAAATTACATTTGATTAATGAAATTGGTTAACAGTTGCAGCATGGGAATCTACTGCATGTTTCACAACTTTATAACAATGTTTTACAGTACAAATAAAATGTATTACTTCAAATTCCTTCGAAATATTGCTACTTTCAGTGACAAATTCGTGCAATTCATTAGTGTGTCACTAGATGAGCCCAAAATTAACAGGAAATAAATAGCTCTTTAAACTGCCAAACATATCCAAAAGTTGCTCTGCATTTACTCGGAATTGACCGTTATCTACAAAATTCTATAAGAGTATATTAATACTGTCTCATGTACACTTCATATGTAATAGGTAGTCTTTATTTATATTCATAAGAATATATATATATATATATATATATATATATATATATATATATATATATATATATATATATATGTATATATATATATATATATATATATATACATATATATATATATATATATATATATATATATATATATATGTATATACTGTATATATACATATATGTGTGTGTGCGCGCGCGCGTGTGTGTGTGTGTGTACTTGTGTGTATGATCGTATGCACAGAAAAATAGATAGAGATAATTTAACAAATGCCAACCCTTTTTCGTGTCAGATATGGTATCTAATCCTTTGTATATATCTTATATCTAATCTCTTCATTTCAGAGGTTTCCATACAAACTATAAAATTCTTACTGTTGCCACCTGAATTTAGGACAGGGGACAAAAAAATAGTTATTCTTCGTAATACTGAGCTACAAAATCTACGTGGTCTTGATTATATTATAATCTGTGCTATGGACGGGGACTTAATCAATATGAGGTCAGCATCTTTTACCCTTGAATCCCCTAAGAAATTGCGCTTGTAAAAACGATGACAAAAGGTTCCCATCACAGTCTGGGTGTGCGCATCTTATGCAGATATTTCATGAAAGTATCATTGTACCTTTATTATACTATCAGGAATGCGGTTACATGCGTTATGTGTATATATATATATATATATATATATATATATATATATATATATATATATATATATATATATATATATATATATATATATATACATAAGAATATATATATATATATATATATATATATATATATATATATATATATTTGTTTATTTATTTATCTGTGTGTGTGTGCAAATTGTACCCAGGTAATTACCCGGGGAAGGGATGTTAGGACTCCAATGGAAATTCGTCTCATTCTCTAAAGGAAAACTTGTATAAATCTTGCATAGAAATTGTTACGTGAGGAAAGGTCAAAGTTTACTTACGCCTGTATGATAAACATAGCTTTGGTTTGACTCGGCTCATTAACTGGTGATAGACTCGCTTCATGAACAAGGGAAAATCATTAAACTTTTTTTTACTTCAATAGGTGCGAAATTTGAGTAAAAAGCCTGAAAGTAAAACATGCTTCGCAAACGATGTTATCTTCATTTGACAGCGATTAGCACTCTGGGTGGAGAGTGGGACTGCTAATGCATGTGTCTACAATAACATGAAGAAAAATATTTCATTCTGCAACTATCAAGAGCAGCGTCACAGGGATGAAAGATAATCGTTTTAATGGATCAAGCAGATTATTGTTAACACAAAGGCAAAGAGGAGAGGATCATAAAACTGAAGACTTTTTATATAACTCAGTCAATTTAGATATTAAAATTTGTATTGTTTCTTATCGAAATGAACCACACCTTTGAAGGAAGGTCTTTATCCTAAACATCTTTAGGTTTATAAATCCTTTTGAGATACTACCGCTAGAAAGTTATTGGGTCTTCTGGACAGACAGTAGTACATTGAATCCTTTTCTCTGGTTACGGTTCATTTTCCCTTTGCCTACACACCGAATAGTCTTACCTATTCTTTACATATTCTCCTCTGCCCTCATGCACCTGACAACACTGAAATTACTAAACAATTCTTCTTCTCTCAAAGGGTTACTACACTGTAATTATTTAGCGGCCACTTTCCTCTTTGTATGAGTAAAAGAGATTTTTTAACTATGGTAAGCAGCTCATCTAGGAGAAGAACACTCAAATATCAAACCATTGTTTTCTAGTCTTAGGTAGTAGCATAACCTCTGTACCATGGTCTTCCACTTGCTCTTGGGTTCGAGTTCTCTTGCTTGAGGGTACACTCGGGCACACTATTTACTATCTTATTTCTCTTCCTCTTGTTTTGTTAATTTTTATAGTTTATATAGGAAATATTCATTTCAATGTTGTTACTCTTCTTAAAAAATTTTCTTTTTCTTTGTTTCCTTTCCTCACTGGACTATTTTCCCTGTTGGAGCCCCTAGGCGTAAGCATCCTGCTTTTCCAACTAGGGATGCAGCTTAGCAAGTAATAATAATAATAATAATAATAATAATAATAATAATAATAATAATAATAATAATAATAATAATAATACTGTTTGTTTTCCTTTCGCAATGGTCTTCCAACTCTCACGTTACTCTAGCTCCTGCAGGGCCCTTCCGGAATGATTATTAGGTTTCAATTTTTTTTCTTTGTTCAATCCTGTCCAATATCTCTGTTCTTCAAGTACAGTGCATGCATATACACATGAGAAAGGTACTATCTTTTAAGTTATGAAAGCGTTACTGTTCTTGAAACGTGTAGTGATAATCATAACATCAGGCTAGGATTAAAGTACTACTCAAGTTATATACAGGAGGCGATGATGATATATGCTAAGTACGCAGCACTAAAACTTCATTACAAATATGTTGATACACTGACCAACACTACTCATTGTGCCCCGGGTGTGTTTCTATTTAACGATGAACAAATTCCATGACGCAGCAAAGACTTTACTGTCTTTGATGACGCAGGAACAGATTATTCATTAGCTGTAATATACAATACAAGAGAGGTTGTCGATGGGCCAGTATATATAGCTGAATACGCTGAATTCTACGAACGCTCATTTCATCTCTTGAAGATTAATTATACATGTGTTGTACTATTTTAGTACACAAATAGCATATGCTATTAAGTTCAAAAGGGAATTTCGACTTAGAAGTACTGAAATCATTTCTTTAAACGACAAAGAAACGTGATCTACAGCTTCTTAAGATGCAATAAACAATGTCAATTCTCCCAAATTACATGTCCATAAATCATGAATTTAAGCATCGTCCTGATAGGCAACCTATGTCTCCTGATTGGAATCTGTCCATTAGCGCTGGGTTGCGTAACGACTTCCCTTTGATTGAGGCTATCACTCGAGGCCCTGCAAGGCCCTGCCCAACACAAAAGGGGTTATTCCGAGGCCGGTTGAATAAGAGCGCCGTACAAAGGATTGTTATTCCCTTGGAATGCGTTTAGGTTACAGTTTCGTTATGGTGCAGTAATACAACACACGAGGTTCCTCAGCTGTCTGTCGAACAGTAGGGAAGATTAGTTTTTCTTTGCCGTCATTCCGGGATTTGAGAACAGTCCCAAGCCCTGCTACTTCAGTTGTTCCAAACAAACCTCCCAGGCTAAAATTGATTTTCACATATGATCAAAAGGATGTTTATAAGAATACATTCAAAATATAAGATTTCGATTTGTAAATAAAGGATTGAAACAATTAGATATACCGAACCATCGGATGAAATCTTTTTTTTTTTTTTTTTTTTTTTTTGTACGTGCAATTAATAATCTTAAGTTTGCATAAAAAAGATTAACAGATATTGAATGAATCCTATGGCCGTCCAAGGAAGAACAACAGGACTGGTTAAAAGTTATTTTAAAGGGTAATACCGGGCTCGGTAAATATGAAATACTAGAATGCATTGTAGCTGTTAAAATAGACTTCAACAGTCTTTGTTAAAAAACGAACTGGGAAATTGTTAAGAGTTACCAACTTACTTTATTTTCATACTTCTATTCAATATTTCTAACAGGATTTCACATTAACCTTACATTGACATAAAGATACAAAAATGTGATTATAATATAGTATAGGCAATGTATTTTCACTCCGTCTTCATTTACTGTATAATTTGGACTGATTACTCAATACCATTGTATGATGACGTATTTTTTGTACCATATAGTGATATAGGTCACAATCTGTTCAAGAGCCAGGTAAATGAAGAGGGAAAAACATTTTTTTGATAACCCAAACAGTTGAGAATTATATAAAATATAATAGGAAAAACAAAAACGATCAAAACAGAAATTATAAAATGAATTATGGAAGCAAAGATACAAAAATATCAAAGTAGAAACAAGAAACGCATCAAGTGGTAGACAGTACAATCCTGGCCTCTTGGTAGACGCTTTCATAACACAGGAAATGGAAATGATACGTAACTCGTACTAAAGAACTATTTTTTCTTAGTAGCCACGATTCAGCATTGAAAAATGGATGCAGCAGTGGACTAGTCTAGATTTTTCTCTAGGGCTACAGTTTGTCAAGGAAAATAGTTTTATACGAAGAAAGGGTGAAGATTTTATATATGTATATATATATATATATATATATATATATATATATATATATATATATATATATAAACACTAGTGAAACCGATCCGACAAAAAATGACGGCTAAATTTCCAGATAGATATGCACACACACACACACGCACACGCGTACACAGATTCAACTTTTCTCACCCCTCCCCCCTCCCCTTTTCCAGACCACAACATACCTGGCAATGCCATTGAGCGTGACAGGACATATATATATATATATATATATATATATATATATATATGTGTGTGTGTGTGTGTGTGTGTGTGTGTGTGTATATATACATTCACACACACACACACATATATATATATGTGTGTGTGTGTGTGTGTGTATGTAAACATACACACATACATATATATATATATATATATATATATATATACTGTATACGTGTGCGTGTGCGCGTATAGTCTAGTATAGCAGCTAACAACCTCATCTCAAGACCGGAAATGTATGATAAACGATAAACATTATGTACGTGTTGTGTTTGTGTTTTCATTACAATTATTCTTGAGCCCTACTCAAATACGAGATGGCCATACGGACTTGGAAAAAAAACCTTTTATTTTCTTTTTTTTTAATCAGGCTTAGAGGAAGGCTCCAATTCTTCTGTAAAAAAAATTCTTAGGTTGGTAAAATGAAAACCATATCTTAATTATTACATCCCCCAATTTGGATCATGTGCACAATCAACTTAATTGAATTTTATACCCGTGTAATAATGAAAGTCTTTAAGCCCTTTAAAAAAAAAATACAGCGTTTACTAACTGATGACTGTATCACCTCTCTCTCTCTCTCTCTCTCTCTCCCTCTCTCTCTCTCTCTCTCTCTCTCTCTCTCTCTCTCTCTTGTGTATGGAATCATTGCTTAGTGATGCCGTACCAGAAGAAAGCCAGTCTAATAGAATATATATTTCTAACTATATACAAATTACTTTTGATCTCTTAAAAAAGCTCTATAAAGTCGTGATGAACTGCTGCGTTTACATTAATGTCACCAAAGTGTATTGAGAGCGGAATGAAAAAAAAAAAAAATTAAAGAGTTTTCAAGAGAATTCCATCACTTTCAAACTTGCAAGGGCATAAAAACACAGCTGTCTCGGGGAAAGGAAAGGCTGACCGCAGAGTCACACGTGGCTGTTGGGAACTTCCCCGTCTCGACACCGTTTTAGACTTGGAGGTTACCACCTGAGAGAATTCGTCATGCATAAGTACTGACTAAAACATTTCACCCAGTTATTGAATATTTTTCAATCATCAAAGATGATATGGTTAGTCTATTCTCATGCGTAAAATATAGAGCACGGAATGTTATTTTGGATATTCGTTATACCTCAACCTGATATTCAAGTTTCGCAAAGAAAAAAAAAATATCTAGACATGGTTCGTGACCAATGAAAGATTCCATTGAAGCTTATAATATAGGAAAATAAAATGTTAAGTATTCCTTTGGAATAAAAATGGCTTTTTACAGGTATTGTATCGGAATGCAGATTTAAGAAATTATTTAACAACTTGAACAAGGTTTGTTGGTTATTTTAGAGAGAGAGAGAGAGAGAGAGAGAGAGAGAGAGAGAGAGAGAGAGACTTTTGTGTACAAGTCGATAACGAACGCACCCACATACCTACCAATCATCAAAGCACAGCAGAGTTACGTCACAAAACGGCTACCGGATGATTGGTTGTAATTGATTTATTCTTTTGGACTCCGTGCTTTGGTTCTTTCAGCTTTATTATGACCTGTTAAAGGGTGAGATGCGCTTGTTTGGGTATCATTTTTATGAAAAAAAAACAAATATGAGAAATGAAAACTAATAGATCTTTTACGTCCAATTTAAGCTGAAAAGTGAACTTAGGCATTCACCATCAAATAAAATCCACTCGATAAACCCTTTCATGACCATTCTGAAAGATCAAGGAAAAAGTGAAAGGATAATCAATAATAGATTAGTAAGAGAGAGAGAGAGAGAGAGAGAGAGAGACCCACTAACAGATGATCGGTAGGAACTTCTAATTAACTAATAGTAAAATTATATCATTGAAAAGAAAAATACGTTTAATGAGCCCTGTACCATAGACAGACAGGCATATGAATGGATATTATGTGAGGCAGTGCCCTCGAGAAAAAGAATAAAAAAAGCCTCGCACCTGACGACTGTTTCAGGTCTTTTCCGATGACTGACTCTAGGAAAATTCCACTCTCAGAGGTTGGATGTAATGGAGGCAACCAGCTATTCTCAAGACCCAGGCCGGGCTATTTTCGTGAAATTTTTGGCCGCCGCTTGAAATCCAGATTGAGACCAACTAAGCTCAATTCGGAATCGGAGATGAAAGGACAAATTACGCGACCCTTGTTTCCTAACCTTAATGTCAACAAGACCAGTTTTTATTGGAGGGAGGTGTACTGCTTCATAAAAGAAAAAAAAACGTGTTTTGGGAAACTTACCTCTATTTAGTAGCTGACGCATTCTTATTAGGAAGAGTACTCACATGTGTTTGTGATGTGAGTCTTATGAGCGTTTTTGCACAAGTACATAGCATGAAAGATCCGCCTGCAAAGAAGGACGAATTCAAAAACTCCTTTGGCATCCGCCCTTCACCCCACCTTGGAGATGGATTCATGCTCAAGGACTACCAGAACTAATCTAATGTTCCCTTTTTTTCTGAAAGAGGCAGGAAAAAACATTATCCCAACTGGTGTTGAACACACACACACACACTTTACATACACACATACATACATATATATAAATATATATATATATATATATATATATATATATATATATATAGTATATATATATATATATATATATATATATATATATATATAGTATATATATATATATATATATATATATATATATATATATATATATATATACAATACACTTATCCATATGTGCGTGTGTGAATGTAATGTATATATGCCTCTAATAAATATATGGATTATCATATGCGTGAAATATATATATATATATATATATATATATATATATAATGGCAAGAAATGCTGCCATCTCAAATATAGTCGGTGACGTATAAATTGTTCTTTGATCATGCCTTGGCTTCGTTAATAATTATGAGTGAACTAACTGCCCTTAATGTGTTATACTCATATAAGATATATATAAAATCTCAAGCCGACTGGGATGGCATTTTGAATGATCTTTGGCATTCGAGTTGGTCCCAATTGCATAAAGGGGTTGAAACAGTTCTTCACTTAAATTATAACCTAGTAAGCATAATTGATAGGCGTGTTCCTTCTCATACATTAAAATACCGAATCAAGTAAAAATCCTACCTCAATGGGGATTTCAGATATGCTTTTTTGGAGGAATTGGAAGCTTATTATCTTTGGAAAAGTATTAGATTAGATTTTACTTGAAACATTTATACTTACCTAAGAGCTGTTGCTCCGACATTTTATGCTGCAACTGGAAAGGAATTCTCGTACCATCTAACCAAATTGAAACCATTTCTGGTACAATCCAGGAACATAAATGCTGGGTACCCTTAAATTTGCACACTTTGGTGAAGACTTAACAGTTCTTCCTTTGCTTAAACCAGATGACAATTTTACTCACTGTCCAAAGAAACCTCTTTGGCAGATGTGTTTGACAGGAAGCAGAGTAATGAGAAACTCGATATTTCTTGAATCTAAACTAACTATACTTAACGCACCATGAAAGGGCTGATAGGGTAGGGCACTTGGTTTGAAACAGATTAGTCCACCGATGTCATGTCTCCACATCACTAGCCTGTTCTCCAACTCCTCCTTCTTACTCTGTCTCTCTTTCTTTCTGTCTCTTTCTCTCTCTTTCTATATAGATTGGAGCATTAAAACTCTCTCTCTCTCTCTCTCTCTCTCTCTCTCTCTCTCTCTCTCTCTCTCTCTCTCTCTCTCTCTCTCTCTCTCTCTCTCCCCATGCCTTTTCTTTTAAGAAGTACCTGTTCATGATGTGCTAACTGCCTTAGCTTTGATATGAAGGTGGCCAAATTACAAATTTAAAGCAGAAGAATGGTCAATCGCAAGGGTGTGCGTATGACTCGGTGTATAACTGCGAAGTCTGGCCCATGAACGCGAGATCTTCCCCGGTCATATGACACATTTAGGATTGATGAAACTTTTATACAGAAAACAGGCCTTAAATTATTCCTCAATGGTGGTGTGGAACAAAAGTGAGTATATCTCCAGATACAATTTCGGAAATGCACCATTTACATAGAAACACAGATAGAGAGAGAGAGAGAGAGAGAGAGAGAGAGAGAGAGAGAGAGAGAGAGAGAGAGAGAGAGAGACGACAATAGAGGGTAAGGGGGTGGGGTGTGGTGGAGAAAGAAGCCAAGCCAGTGATCTGTGAAGCTGTATCACAAATGGAGGAATCCGTTTAAAACCAGGTCCCCTTCCCTATCAGCCCTTTCTTGCTGCATTAAGTATAGTTTAGCTTTCAGATTCTGTGAAGTTAAAGTACCTTTACTAGACTTCATGCTTATAAAGGTGTAGACCTAAATGGTATTTTTCCTTTGTTTTGTATAAAGACATATCCTAAGCTATATGTTACTTTTTATAAGATGACAAGAAGTTCCGTTTCCACTTGTTGGGAATTGGTAATATTACTCAGCTAGGTAAATATTTGTGGTAACTATAGCCTGCTGATTATCCCCCAATATCCATACCTCCCTTATTATCTAGATTATTCGTGTCTTTTGGCAAAACATCAAAATAACAGTTATGATAAAGAAGCCTTGGAGCCCTTTAATGCCTTTCCTACAATTTCCAATGCTGTACAGAAATCAATTGATCGGGGTCAGGAAGTTCTTATGTTTGTCCCTAATTTTAGTACTGCCTCTGACTTTCAATGACACTTTCCAAACTTCAACGGGTCTTTTCTTCATTACTGAATTTTTAAGCAATAGATTGCAGAGTAGTCGTTAAATGATCACTATAGTGACTTTAGGGACGTGATATTTTGTGTTACTCGTGCACATTACTTTTCATACTATAGACGCATATGTGGTTTGGCTTAGAAAACAAGTTTGTGGCACATCAAGAATCCAGATGATGCTACTCTCTTTGCATCAGTTTCGTCGTTGAATATAGACCTTCACTTGCTAAATCCATTAAAAGAGATTTTGCTAAAATTGGTGCATTGTGCATATTATTGGTGATGAAGCTGAACCCTAATAAAACTAAGTATGATTGTAGGTAGGGAAATGTGTTTTTTAACTATATACAACGCATTTAAGATTCTAGTCGTTATTCTTGATTACAAATTCACTTTTGAGAAAAATATACGTCTTTTCTTGTGTAGTTGCACAGAAATTGGCATTTTTAGAAAGTCTTTTAAGGTTTTTAGTGTTAAATGTATCTTGTGCAAATGTTTCAATTCTTTCATTCTACCATGTTTTTAATATTGTTCTCTGGTCTTTCGCACCAAACTCTCATCATAATTTGTTGGACAAAAACTTGGAGCCTATTAAATTCTTTAACCCTGATCTAGATATTAATCATTCACTTCGCTCTTTGTACACATTGCATTGCATGCAGATCTTCCCATACTATACTATCTTATACATAGAACTATGCATGCAGTTAATTCTTTTTTTTTATTATTATTATTATTATGAAATATACATTTATAATCTTACAATTTATAACATACATCATAGTATATTTACATAAATATTTTTTTTTACATACAGTGTATTTACAATTACAATTTTCACTGTTTATCTAAATATATTCTTAAATAAAAGATATATCTAGTGAATATCTTTTTGATAGAAGTTTTGATTCCCATTTCTTTTTACATTAAACGTATTTATCATTCTGCTTTTAATATATTTAAGTAATTGCGGGTCAGTACTTGAAAATCTGATAGTTGTCAATACTATTCTAGAAGTTTCATTCCATCTGTGATCAGACTGTGATATGATCTTCCTAATATAAATCGTGAAACTTCAGAAGTTCAAACTTGTCGCAAATGCTTTTATGTTGAACAGGTTGACATAAGTCTCGTTTCATAGGTTATATAAGACTGATCTATATTAACGTCGCTACAGATCTTGATGTATTTTATATCTTTTTTATTTCTCTTATATCTCTTATTTATCATTGGTTATTTCTCTATTTGCACACTGGGCTGCTTTGCCTGTTGGAGCCCAGAGGCTCTTAACATCCTGTTTTTCCAACAAGAGTTATAACTTGGCTAGTAGAATTAATATAAACAATAATAATTTTTGGATTATTGATATCAGAAACTGTAATGAAATCTCTCACCTTTGTATCGAACTTCATTAGTATGGTTGACTTAAGCAACATAAAACGGTACGAAGAATCAGCCTATGATCGATGTTGAAAAGAAAAAGTTGATCACTGAGGATGATAGCTCAACAATAATTCATACAAACACAAATTACAATTATACAAAATATAAATCATGAGAATGATATGTTTATAAAAAAAAAAAAATACGTGACTACCTCTTTTATTATGATATTTTAGATTTGTTTGCTCCCAGGGGTCCTCACCATAGTACAAATCCTTTTTTAGCTAGATTCCTTTTAAAAGTGTGCATTACTTATATGAAGGTCTTCGTAACCAGAATAATTCTTCTCTGGAGTTTAAGGATCCACAGTGCTTGTCACACTTTGTAAAGGAATTTAATCTCAAATTATGTAGATATGATGTTAATAACATTAACGAAAATAATTTTTCGAGTTGTATACATCTCAATATACATTTCCCTCGCGCAAATAAATACCAATTTCCCCACTACAGATTCTGCTGTATGTTACACAAACATTCACATCCTGTGTCTGTGCTCTCCATCCGAAATTAAACATCAGCCGCAAAAGCCAAAAGGTCAAGATCTCGCCAAGTAGACCAAGAAGCTGCATTGGTCTTTGCTTAGCACGATGGTTCTTGCTCGGCGTCTCCTTGGCTGTCAGCAAGTCGTGTAACCCCACAGCAGAGTCGATGGAAGTATTGGGGGAATCCCCACAACTTCCAGTCGACATTAAGTAGTTTACCGTTTGCCTTAAACGGCTTTGAGAAAAACTTGTTTATAAGAAGATCATGATTTTAACATTCTTATCAGTACTGATACGTATTTTGATTGATTCAAATATCAGTTAAGTTTTGCTAATTGTTTTTCTCTAATATTTATTAATAAAGAAACTTGGACGGGTTATACAGGCTGCCCAAATCAACTTCAACGGCGATAACACAACTACGACAAAAAAGTGAATACCTGATGTGATATTCCTGAGCAGAAAGAAGGCATCAGCTCATCTAAACCAAACCATGCTAAAGATTTAGAGCACCGAAGATTTATATCCTAAAGTTGTAGTTGAAAGATGGCAGCGCGTAAGTAGTCCATTGTGAAGGTTTAATGGTCAGTTTTGTTCTACTAAATCCGTTTGATTTTCAAAGGAAAGGTTCAAAATGCCATATCAGGGATATAACTTTAAAGGACAGTCAGTCAGTCACATATATTTCCAAACAGAATGGCGTAATATTTTTCTTCCCAACATTTCTTTTCAAGGCTTTTGTTTACAAACATCTTGATGGCAGATATTCTCTCTCTCTCTCTCTCTCTCTCTCTCTCTCTCTCTCTCTCTCTCTCTCTCTCTCTCTCTCTCTCAGTTGGAAAATTTGAGGTACCACGTTCTAGTCATTGACAGAAAGAGGAGGAGTTGAGTAGCTTCTTAAACATCGAGAATGCCTATGTTTTCTTATGCACAAAATTATGTACCTAGTTGTTATTCTACCATTGAGAGTCGCAGCTACGATAGAGAGAGAAAGATTAAGAGAAAAAATTACAGACTTGGGTGTGCCTCCGTCAAAATACTTGCATACTATAAGGAAACGGGAAGGCTTCTGTAAAGTAATACTCATCCTACTGTGGTGAAATGATCCAAAAGACATTAAAAA
>NC_090726.1:89016553-89031553 GCF_036898095.1 Palaemon carinicauda | reverse complement strand
ACTTGATGGACGTTTCATCGCCAAACGCCTCAAATGACTCTACTTCTTGATCTTTTTTTTTTCTCAAACAGAAGAATTTACAAATTGACGAGATTACAAATGAACAGAGAGACAGTTATGGGGAACAAAATCTTTGCTTCGAATAATGTATTCAGTAATAGAGGTTTCCAAATAAACTTCAAAATAAAGCTTTTTGTTAAGCATAACTATTATACTGTATAGGGTTATAGAAAAGGAGAGACAATGATATGTAATGAATTGTATATTATCATGATCTTTTGACTATAAAGCATTCGAAAATAAGCGTCCAAAATAAGCTTTCCAATTTTGACATGTTACGTCTAATGCGATAATTCAGGAAAGCTTCATGACAGAATTTATCGGGTAATAACAGCGTTGATTTCTTTTGTGTCATGCAGTTACTATTTCAAGTCGCATGATGATCTTGCAACGAAACAGGATGTTCCTTGATTTGCTCTAAAGGCAATCAAGGAGAAATTAAGTTTCTGGTATTCTCGGCCATTTTTTCTGTAAATCTTGATTAATGATTTTTTTTTTCCTTTTTTCACATTTTTCGGTGGGTGGGTTCAATAACTTGTTTTGATTTCAAACAAAAAGAAATTACCTCCTGTTATCCTCAAAAGGCAAAACAACGAGGCTTGCAACTATTCCAGATTTTTTTATTATCTAGCTATATTCATCGAATCTTTTCATTTAACATCGTCGACTATTTTCCAGAATTTGAAAATTTTAACAAATATTTGAATTTTTTGCCTACTTTGACCTTTCGTTTATTTTCAAATATCAGTTGTGGTTGTTACCACGTATAGGGAACCAATTTCTAATGCACCAAGTTTTTGTAGTGCCAAAGTTATACTTTGCTCTTTTTCTTCCAAGCTAGCATAATAATTGGCATAAAAAAGTTTTGTTCAGATTTATTTCTCATTTTCATATCCAATTTAATTTTTTTTTTTATGTTTCACAGAATTTCTTTTTCTCATTAACAATATTACTCATGGTTGTTTTGCTATTTTCTGTCGTGAAGTGAATTCCATTAGAAATACGGCTTTTTCAAAATTCGGTGCCTAAACGACTTTGCTTGTAGCAAAACATAAAAAACCATCGTTAGTAAAACATACGAAAGTCATCATGGTACTGAGAAACATAACAGTTCGTCGGCACTTCGTACCCCAGGTCATCAATCTCAATGGTTAAGCGAAGCAATTGAAACATGAGGACAGCTGAAAGGGGAGGAAACGGACGACAGAACAAATATCGGAGAGAGAGAGAGAGAGAGAGAGAGAGAGAGAGAGAGAGAGAGAGAGAGAGAGAGAGAGAGAGAGAGAGAGAGAGAGAGAATCTTAGTTTTCAAATTCCATTGACAACTGCAAAGCCTTCTTTACCAAAAGTCCTTCCCAACACCCATATGTTCTATTAAAAAGATATTTTGTAACTGACATTACTGATGTTGTCTGCATTAGATAACACGTGCAGAAAAAAAGAGAAAATAAAAGATTGAACTTGAAATGTTCAAAACGAGCAATGCCAATAGGTGGTTAGCAATAACTCAGCCCCTTTCAATTATGGTTACCTAACAGGTAGGTAGGCTCGATGGATGTGGGATGGTCAGGCCGAAGGGTTGACGCCAGAAAGAGGGAGAGAGACAGAGAGAGGGAGAGAGAGGGGGGGAGAGGCCCTTGACTTTGCTTGTTCGTGTGGGCCCCTCTTCCATAGGTGTTACATAGGGGAGAGCTTCGCGGCAGAAACGAATGCTTGGACGGCTTGTTAAAAATTAACAAAGTGCTTCCTGTGTTTCTGGCCTCCTGAAAGCACAGCGGGACTGCCTTGCTGCTTGTGCCTCCCGCGAAGCACACACACTTTCGTGCATGTACGTGTAGGTCACTGTTTCTGAGTCCTACTTTTATTCTGAATTCGAGGTGTCGTATACTGTGGTAGTTCTTGTACGCAAAGCGAGCTTACCCATGATATCTACAGTATAGGAAGAATAGTAAATTCACTCACATTTTTCTATGCTTTTTTATAGCGTTTATATTTAAGAAATTACATTTTAGTAATATACTTACATATATACACAAACACACATATACATACATGCATATATATATATATATATATATATATATATATATATATATATATATATATATACATATATGTTTATGTATATATATATATATATATATATATATATATATATATATGTTGTAAATATATAAATATATATATAAATATATATATATATATATATATACATATATATATATATATATATATATATATAAATGTATGTATATGTGTGTTTGTATATATATATATACATATATACATGTATGTATGTGTGTTTGTATATATATATATATATATATATATATATATATATATATATATACATGTATGTATATGTGTGTTTGCATATATATATACATATATACATGTATGTTTGTATATATATATATATATATATATATATATATATATATATATATATATATATATTCCACGAATAGTCGTATAATGTCTTCCTTTTGGGTGGAGACTTTTTTTCATAAATAGAAATTGCTATGTGTCTACCGGTGAATATTTACAGTTCATATGTAGCATTTCTTCCGATGCCCGAGCTGATTAAGCATTCATATTAAGTAGATTCAGAGTTACATACTCCTAGAATTCTTGTTGGCAGTGCAAGAATTCTAAACCATATCTTGAGGAATTAAAACGTAAAAGAGTCGTATTGTTGTTTCTTTGGTCCAACGATTAGATTGATTGATTGATTATGAGTTATCTGGCATCCTGATATCCCAACGATTAGAATGCTCATAATATTTACATATCATACACCGTCTATTTTGAAATTTCTCTCTATCTCGCTCGTCCGAATACTGCACATGAAAAACTATAGGATTTCTCATCTATGTGAATTAACAAAAACATGTTTTCTTTTCAACATAAATCTAGAAATTCAAAGAGATATCATTTCATTAATGCGAAGATTTAGAAAACTATAGCAGAACTGCTTTCATTTTACTAACTTCCTTTTTGTCATAAAACTAAAAAAAATATGTTTGTAGCATAGATAGATCTGACGAGCAAACCTAAGTCAAAGGAAGACAAATTTGAAAGTCACTTTACCAACGGATTTTTTCATCACTTTCTCCCTCGCAAAAGTTGTGAACTCATAAATTGTTAAAGAATTATAGTTTTCCTTGCAACATTATTGTATGCAATAGTTTCGTAAGCTTAATTATATCATTATCCTTTATATCATTCATTGATAAGATAAATTTTCTTTATGATGATAATAAAGATATAAATAGTAGCAACGATAATAAGGAGGTTATTCAAGACTGTTGCAATTCCTCGATGTTTATTTTCCAACAGTAGATGCCTATATACGGCTGAGTAAATACCTTGTTCAGCCTACACCCCCAAAAAAATACATCACTAAAAAGGGAAAAACGAAGCAAGAGGAGAATTCCAGGCCCTGGCAAAAGAAGGAGAGAATCAGGTGCTGAAGCTCTCCGCTTCGACAATGACACCCTCTCCTCTCCTCTCCCCTCGACACCCATTAAACCAAGAATAAATGCAGCACCATGTGCATCCCCCACCACCTACCAGATGCACCATTTGCGCTCTTATTTGGTGGCATTTAAACCCTCATCAAGCACTTGTAATGACATTATACCGTGCCAGATTATCCTGATTATTCAATACACATCATTGCCTACCATTAAGGCTAATGGCACGAACGCATTGTCAGCCGACAGCCGTATCTGTTTGATTAACTGATTTTCTCTACGGGGCATCGCTTGAACAAAGCAGGCGGATTTTCATTTTCCAGTTTTGGAATTTTTCACTAAATAGTACAGCATTCGAGGAATTTTTCTATAAATATCACTGTTCAGAACATTTGATCTCTCTCTCTCTCTCTCTCTCTCTCTCTCTCTCTCTCTCTCTCTCTCATATCAAGGAAATTTTCATATTTTAGTCGACCACTTCCATTATCAAAAGATGTTACCCTAAATTACTAAATCGATTAAATTTTCTGCAAGTTACATACTTTAAACCTAGCAATTTCACTTATAGAAATAAGAAATTTTTATTGTCAATCAGACAACTGTAAAAATAAATCTTGAAATAAAAATAGAGAAGGAAATATACTTAACTAGGAATATGAGATGTAGAATCTTAAATGAAAATAATCTTAAAGTTCCATAAAATCAAATTCTAAAAAACATTGGGATTTTTCTCTAAGAAAGCTTAAACAGTCTGTCTGATCAATCTAAAGACGTAACTTGGAGTTACTCTAGGGTCATTTTCTTGAAGGGCATTTTTCATGATCATCGTTCCATCGTCCCTTTTGTGCAACATGGCCGCTTCATTTTCTTGGCGGAAGTGCAGCCAGAAGGTGGTCATGCGACCGGACTATTTGACTGAGGAGACCGTCTGTCAACCTTCGTTTCATCTAATATACCCATCACGCAAAGGCAATCATCTTCCTGAGAGAGAGAGAGAGAGAGAGAGAGAGAGAGAGAGAGAGAGAGAGAGAGAGAGAGAGGATGATTGCATACAATCAAGTAACATAGAAGTAAACGAAATTGTATGAAATTGAAATGCTAAAAGACAGATAAATTTTCTCGAAAAGTTAAAGAAGTTAAAATGAGGGAGAGCAAAACGCAAAGAATAGGTAACTTCTGGGGAAAAATAAAAGTGAAGGAATGATGAAGGGAAAAGAGTATCATGTAGGAAATTGCCGTATTGGCTTGATTGCCAAAAGATAAGATAAGCGAGGGAACTATTGAACTCGTTCGACCATTGTGTTCTTTTGGACAACTTCCTTTCGAACAATAAAGGGTATTAATAACGTGCTGATGAATGTGTTCTTTTCTTTAGTCTCATTTTCTTCGCCTTGTTGCTAAAAGGCAAACATTATGTGACTGCACAGCTTCAGAATCTCTTGATTATATTACCAATAAAAATTGGAAGCCTCAAAACTGTAAAGACAGACACACAGGCAGACAGATATATTCATCTGCAGTTTGATGGAGTTCTGTTATGATTATTATATACTATCTCTCTCTCTCTCTCTCTCTCTCTCTCTCTCTCTCTCTCTCTCTCTCTCTTATACATACATATATATATATACATACACACACATATAAATGTATATATATACATATATATATATATATATATATATACTGCATCATCGTTTAGCACATTTTTGGGGGATCACTTTCAATTTCTTCAAAAAGCAAGAGTTGCAGCAAGCAAAACCTCAAGGAGGGTTCACCTTTTCCCTTCCCAAATCGTTTCCCCTTCCTCCTGCCTTCTGATTAAAAAAGACTATTTTCTTGTCAAAGGCTCTGAGAGCTGCAGTGAGCCATTCTTTGGCTGTTGTCAAGTTAGAAAATACTTGATTTCTTATCTTCATGTCGGTTCCTTCTGTTCTCTGGTTGAAGTCATCCGTCATTATGTATGCAAATTCCGCTCCCTATACACCCTCTAATGTAGTATATTTCTCTTAAATAATGCCAACTATTTTCGCTCTTATTTTCAAGCTTTTGTATTTGATAAGTTCACCGATAATTCTTTATCAGTGTTCTTTTATTTCTACAGTAGATGCAATTTTATCTTTTTGTATATATATATATATATATATATATATATATATATATATATATATATATATATATATAGTATATATATATAGTATATATATATACATATGTATAAATATCTATATATATATATATATATATATACATATATATATATATGTGTGTGTGTGTGTGTGTGTGTGTGTAGATGCATAATTATTTAGGGATATATTTTCTTACTCATGTCCAAATTTTTGCTTTCAATTTCCCTCCTCAGTCTTGAAATCATTCTTATTTTTTTTCCTTTTTCTTCTTTTATTAAGAAATTACAATTATATTACATTAATGCACAATATTTTCATACCTTTCCAAATAAAAAATAAGTAGAAAAAAATTAATAATATTCCATTAAAGCTACTAATATACAACAAATCAAAACATACTATTTAGAAATTCTCTAGTTATATGCTTAGAAATATTCCTTTATTATCTGCATTCATAATACAAATTGTCTAAGTGTAATTTCATATTCAAATATATACATATGTATTTCTTTTAAGTTTTTTTTGGGGGGGGCTTTGTTACTAGTTACTCATGAATACACACAAACACAAATTCCACTTACTTTACTTTGATGTATATACTATTAATGCCATCGCTGTTGTGATGCTAGATAATATCTAATAATTAATCAATCAATACTATCAAAGTTTTTCCAATATTTTTTCCATTTAAGTGTCTGATTATCAATTTCTTTCCTTCAAATGATTGAATACATTTCTCTTTCCTCTATATTTGGAAATCTTTTGTAAATATGCTTTTCCAGTGCAGTCTGCAATGTATTGGTAAGAATATGGTAATTTTGATAAACTATCAGATTGTATCGAACCACTTAGTCTGACGAACAAAAATATCTAGTTAACCTGTTAGTCTACTATATTCTTAAACAATCGACACTGAATGTTGATCTCCCTTTTTCTTTATACTTATCATCGCCAAAACTGCTTCTAACTTTGAAATATTATGGGTACTACGTTTTGGGGGGTCAACACATACCACACCGTACTGTATACACTTAACAATAATTGCATTTGCGTTTTGCTCTTGTATTTTACTCAACGGAGGTTTTTGAGTTACATACCACATTTTGGACAACATTTATGAGTTTATTATTGAGGCTTCCTAGTAGAGTATTAAATATTTTTCCTACATATTAACTTTCTTTTCACAAGTTTTCGGAAACGAATTTCTGAAATAAATGCTTAGGTTAGCATTCCACAATATTAAAACCAGTTAACATCCAGTCTCCGTTGTCTGAACATTCGCTAATTCCTAAGATTTTTCTTTATTTGATAATAAGTCTGTTGCACCTTCAATGTTTTTTATTTCATTATGAATCATTATTCATTAGGCATAGTCTGCAAAAAAAAAAAAAAATACTTTTTATCATCCTTGTATTACTTTTAGCATTGTTTGGTACTGCAGAAGGCACTATTCTTAAATTAGTTTTTAAAATCTAGGTACAACGGTTCTTGGGAGATTAGTAACATTGGTAGTGGGCAACGTTGTCTAAACTGACCTGCTTATGTCAAAGGTGCATGTAAAGAGTGTATTCACACATATCATACTTTTATATTCTTTATGCAATATTTCTAGACATGAAAGAAAATTTCTGTGAAATCCACAGGGCAAGTTCCTTCTAGCAAAAGCTTTGAACTAATTCATGTTAAACAACCTTACTTGCAAATTATTTTATCTTATATAATCTATTATACATATAAGATATCTGCTTGTTGAGCTAAAACGTTCTGATGATATGATTTGTTCACATACAAGTTTTAAACAATTTACCATAGTTTTTGTCAAAATTAATAGAGTGATTGGTCTCAAATTCTCATCCAGTTCCAAGTTTCCTTCTTCAAAGCATTATCTTTTATTCCTAAATCTTGTGATTCCGATAAATAACAGCGCCCTGATCAGGTATAATTTCTTGCAGTAAGTTTTCCATTTCCAACACTTCCAAGGTTTGTCCATTATGTACCTCCTCATTGATAAATATCACCGGCTTTCCCTTATTTGAATCCTTTTCTCAACATTTTTTAATCATTTTACTACCCTCAACCTCAATACTCTTCCTTTCTGTTAGAACACGTTGCTTGCTGTTGCAATTTGCCACCGCTGTATTCTCAATACCCTGAATAGTATTACCATTGTATGTTTCTTTCTTTTCATTCTCATGTTCTGTTCATTCCCTTGGGGTTTTAGCAGTCTGAAAAATTCTTCTCATGCTAAAAAATAATCGCTTTTCTGGCCAAGGACAATCGACAGCAAAATTATTCTCACTGTCACATTTGAATCATATAATTTTCTACCCTCTGTATATGAGAGCTATATCACGCCCTCCTCTGAAAAGAGCGAATCTAATGTCTGTCTTCCTTTCCATTTTAACCGCCTGTCTTTTGTTCAAGAGTCCTTTACGTCTACCGGGTGAGGAAGTATTATCCTGTATGCCAATAACTTCCAGTGTGAGCTTAATACATCACTCAACACACTCTTCTGCATATCAGATATAGCGCACATTATTGTTACAAAAGTAAAGACTGGCGAAATCAACTATTTTCACTTCCAGCCCATTATCTAAACAAGTTACTTTTTCATTATAATTATTTAGGAAAGTTTCATATACAAACTGATTTCACAACTTTCAGATCACGTTCTTATATCATTTCTTGAACACTATAGAATCTTCATCAATTCTCGGTTTTTCAAAAACTCATCATCAACATCAGTCATTCAGGTTCAGTTTACCATTGGTTTGGTATAAAACGAAGTCATTTTCACTTCGAGTGACGCACTCTAGCCCCAGCTATTACGTCACAGTAACAGCCATAGCCAAAGGCATATAGCAGGTCAGAAAACTGGTTATAAACTTCCTTTTCCTTCACATCGTCCTCGTTCACAAAAAATAGTCGAAAAATTCGGGAACTGTTGATAATTGGTCTTGTTTACTAGACTCTTGTCACTCATCTTATCTCCTTTTTATCAAACTTTCGGAAGCTGCTGTACTTGGCCTTCTTAGCTGCGCTTGTACCTAAGTCCTGTTTATGGATTTTATTTTCAAGGCATTCGCAAAGTTCTTCTTGTAAACTTCACTGTTTTGTATTTCAAAAAGTATGTGGCTTTCATCCTATTACCAATCCACTGATACATTTCTCTCATGATAAAGCCAAAACCTTTTCAGAAAAATAGTCATTTGTCTAATTTGTTAAGTGAGTAGAAATAAACTTAACTAATTTCTTACAAACATATATACAAAGTTAGTCAATATTAAATCACACAAGATTTCCAGATATTGAAACTTTCACGAGAGAGAGAGAGAGAGAGAGAGAGAGAGAGAGAGAGAGAGAGAGACTGGACGAAACCCATCTTAGTATCATCAAATACATTATTCTAATTTCATTATTATTCATTCTTTTCGTTTCATCCTTTCTTTTGGGTTCACAATTCTCATTAAGATGTTTCATCATTACTTTTTTTGTGAAAAAATCTACTGTAAACGCAGCTTTAACATGCATTTACTGTACATACGTATATGTATATATATATATATATATATATATACAGTATATATACAATATATATATATATATACTAGGTTGGTTTGCTGTGAGCGATTAGAGTAAAGTCTCCTTCCATCATCAATCCACAATGGCCAGTGTGGAGATGAAATGGCCAAACCATGAAACCAAACCCAGACATGCAAAAGGACATGTCTGAAGCCTTTGTTCTGTAGTGGACTAGAAACGGCTGCATTTGTTGATTGTTGTTGTTGTATATAAAGTAATACTTTCGATGTGTCTAGCCTTGCCGTCGTAAAATAATTATTAGTGATATCAAGCCACTAAACGCATGTGTTAGTTGATTAAGTAGATATGCATACTTTAACACGCATTCACATGCACACAAACACATACATGAAAAGTCCGTGAGAAACAATTTTCAGAACAACCCTCACCCCCCCCCCCCCCCCCCCCCCCCCCTTCCCGTGCAACCGACCCAAACACGACTCATTACGCAGAATTATGCCAACATTTCCAAGCCATCACTTACAATGGTCATTTTCAAATCTGTCACGGCCACACAATGACTGGTTAGATGAATTGAGCCATTAGGGCCTCACGGTGCTTGCACATCATACAATCAATGATAGCTGTCAACCAGCCCGGTAAATGGATAATGTCAGCTATCAGCAAGTCTTTCAGCAGCCATCAGTCGATTCCCATGACGTTGAACATCCCTTTTGGCGTCAAGGGGCCATATTTCATCACTTGGTGATTAAGACAGTCATTTCCGTGAGATAGCCAATTACAGGGTTGTGTTTGTGATACGGAGTTTTTTTACGGAAAGTGAATTGAAACCGATGCAATCTGGATTAAATTACCAGGAACATTAATCTCGTTCCTGGATTTTTCCTAAACCAGCAAAGTGGATTCATTTCGTTCATTTTTATTTTTGTTCCAGTAACATGAAGGTCATGGCATGATTCCCTCCAGTGTCTTTTGTCTGGTCAAGGATAAATAGGGGCTATTTTGTACTTGAAAAGAGCAAAGTGAATACTTGTTTATTTTTCTTTTTAGATAATAATGGTGAGTGGATAGAATGTTTTCTTTAATGTTGATGACTTTAGGTTTTTCAAGGGGTTTTTATTAACTAGTATGATCATGGTGACGGTTTATACGTGTTTCTAATTAATCATGTTTCAACTTTCATAAATCTCACTAATCTTGAAAATACCTGGTAAACACATTTTTTTTTAAATGAAACTAATTTCTCGGCCAAACAGCATCTATGCCGTGAACAAAGATTCCTTTGTGTAATCTCAACAAAGAGACAAGCAAGATGAGATACCTTGCTTTGTTTGACAATTGCAATCGTTTAGAGATTTTCCTCTGTCTGTATATGATCTTGCCGCTTACTATGGACCAGAGACTGAGCTAACATTCTTCTTAACTTGATTCAGAGACATCTATAGCTCCTCCTTAATTTCTTGCTTTGGTTTCTCTCATACGACAGCAAGTATTTAATAGATAAGCAATTTGAAGCGAGAAGCGGACGCTATGTACAGCATGTAGCAAAAGTTGTGTCAATTTTCGTTCCATAGTTTCTAAATGGCAACTCTAACCTAACCCTAAATTGCAACAACAAAAGATTTTGCAAATTTGTCTTACCCATGGGCCAAGTGCACTACGTGCTTCTCAATTATAGCATTCTTATCAAGACGATAGGGCTATGAAGAAGAAAGAAGCATACCACAACCAAGACTGTAGAGGAATTTTATAAATACTACATTGAGAGCTACAAATATTTAGAACAAATATATGAAATTACTATCTGACATATAGACTAAGCCATAGTATTTTATAGAGCCAATATCTTGGGCATAGACTCCATAGCCATATTATTATTATTATTATTATTATTATTATTATTATTATTATTATTATTATTATTATTATTATTATTATTATTATTATTATTATTATTATTATTATCATTATCTATAATACGTTGCTATTGCCATTTTGCAGAATCTGCATGCAATATGCGTGGCTGATTATGTCCGACCTGAATATAGTCTTCTATTTCTGCATTGAGAGTAGAATTAATTGTATTTCTTATAGCGAAGACAACTTTCTAACTCCCCTATTTATTTATTCATTTTTTTTTTACTTATTCAAACTGAAGAAAGCTCTTGGAAGGCTAAACCTACGTAACTTTGTCTATAGCCTAAGCTATGACTTGTAATAGTTCATTGCAAGTATCGAAATCACGTTCCTAACTATCATTTGCATTAATATAATGAGAGGAAGTATTAACTTCGAATTCATATCCCAAATGCTTCATTTTTCATTATAGATTGTGCTCTGCTTAACTTTTCTTTTTCCTTCCATCACGACGTCCTCTTTCCCAGTTTCACTATATCCAGACTGACGATTCTACGGACTCTCACCAGTCTCGGTGATCCGAGGGATTCATGCTACAGTAACGTATTCAATTTCGGTTCTGAAATATTAGTTTACCATGAAATGTATTTTTTTCATAATGCAATATCTTTTAGTAATAAAATTATAAGCAACAAGTAACCAACTATTCCACTTAAATATAGGTGTTTATAAGCTGAAATATAAAATTTGATACTATATACTTGAGAACAAGGCTTGTCCAGTACAAACCATAAATAATAGGTCGCACCACTTTTGCTTCATACTATACCAGGAAGTCGTTCAACACTAGTTCCAAAGAGGAAACATATCCAGAATATATTGGATCGATTATCATCTGAACAGTGTTTCTTCATTTTAATGAGAGATCTTATAGTGATGGTGTTCTTTCATGTTCGAACAAACGCGAAAACCTTTTGAACAGGAATAAATTGCTGAAAAAAAATGGATGCTAAGAATGTAGTTGAATCCTTCAAAATCATTTCTGCCTGTATCATAAATGGTAATTGCTTGTAAAATAACTCAAGCTATACAATGTATGACCCTTGATATTAGGGAAATTAGTACATATTGTTAAATTTTAAGAAATTATCATGACCGGCCAAGGCAGTTTACAGGCATTTTGTATATATATATATATATATATATATACATATATATATGTATATATATATATATATATATAGAGGTGTGTGTGTGTTTGTGATGTGTATGTGTAAATATGTACATAATAAAAATACTACATATTACTGTTGATATCAAATGTGAAATACATGTTATAAAGAATATAGCTATTCTAAAAGTAACTAGTCTAGTGATGTAAGAAACTAAAAAGCAATACTTTTATTAAACCCCGTTCATCACTTTGGCGAAGAGTGTTTCAAGTACCCCATATACCAATTACCAGCTGTTTTAGACCTTGTCTTTTACTCACATTGAAATTACATTGGCAATTATGAGCGAGACAGTAGCAGTCTCTCATACTCATAACATTGCCTTAGGCATAACAGAAGTTGAGTAACATTTCAAGGCCTCCGTGGGCTAATTTTGGACGCCGAAGGGCGCACTCCTTATCCTTTCGACAGGTGCAGAGTATGATTTGAAAACAATGACGTTCCCATTAACTTCCAAGGGGGCTTTTGACAGTGATTGGTTACATATCACTTTGATAATAATGTCCAGAGTCGAAGCCCATGAAACTGTTGAACTGATGCTTAAAATTATATTTATCTTTAAATTATATGTAAGTGACTTTTAACATCTATATTTCTAATGAGCGAAACGACTTATCAGGGGTGGTTTTATTTACTTCGGTGATAGAGAGTACCAAAGCTAGCAAAATAGATAAACAAATATTTTTAACCGTGCTTAAAACAATAATAAACAATGTTTTGTCAAGAGACGAGATCTGTTAAAAAAAAAAAAAAAAAAAAAAAAAAAATGGTATTTCAGGAAATTTGTGTCAGTTGTCAAGCTTGAAATTTAAATGAATAAATAAAATCATTTTCACCTCATCCAGAAATGATCATTTAGTGACTTATTTAAGAACCTTGAAAAAGGAGTCGGGTACCTCTCCTCGGGGATTCCCCTAGTCCCTTTCAACTGCTTCGCATCGTATCCGCTGACGGACTGCCAAGAAGCAAGAGAGCACGTTCAAAAAACGCTATTACGAGAAATCTAACGAAGAAGCAATATAGAATTTTAGTCTCCCCTCTCAAACCTATTTTACAATAATATTGACCAATTCCTCCATAAAAGGTTATCAGTTTAGAATAGTGAAATGGTTCCACCGAAATACAATAACATTGAAATTGAAAAATATAAAAATGTTTTATAGTGGCCATATTTGTCCAACTCAATAAGGATTACAAGACATGCTTGACTGGGTATAAGGAATACTGTAGGCGACGGGCAAAACCTACGTTCTACATACGACCGGCTAACGACCGCCGAGGAAGTGAAGCAATTTGATGCTTGAAGTGAGAGCGGAAGATCCGCACTTCAACGCAGACATAGATGACGATCGCAGAGAAAGAGAGGAGAGGGGAGAGGGGAAGGGGAGTTGGGAGTTGGGAGGGAAGGGGCGTTAACAGGAGACATCGAATGGGACATAGCTGACATGAACAGCCAGGCCATTGCAGGAGGGGGACCTCCCACGCAACAACACTTTGGTTCAGTCACTATGGGGCGCTTCCCTATTAATAAAGATGAAGGGGCAACACGACGTAACTGTTGACACTCGGTTCTCGTTTTACTTTACGAAAGAGGGAAGTCATTCACGGACAGTAATCACTCACTAAACATGATTCATTCTTGAATATAACACTCATTAGGACGTGGAGCAGAGAGTAGCAGGAATTTACATACACAACTAACACTTCTAGTTAATAGAACCCATTTCAACTCTCTCTCTCTCTCTCTCTCTCTCTCTCTCTCTCTCTCTTTATATATATACTCTCTCTCTCTCTCTCTCTCTCTCTCTCTCTCTCTCTCTCTTTATATATATATATATATATAAAGAGAGAGAGAGAGAGAGAGAGAGAGAGAGAGAGAGAATTCTCAAAGGGTAAACTAAAGGATTATTGAAAAAGTTTTATGAATGATGTTTTCTCTCGATCAAACCAAACATTCATAGTGAAACCAATTGTTATTTTATTTGTGTAATCAATTAACACTAAAAAAGGAATATATATATATATATATATATATATGTATATATATATATGTATATATATATATGTATGTATATATAAATATATATATATATATATATATATATATAATTTATGTATTGCATACATGGTTGTGTGTTAGATATGAGACGATTATATTAAAATTTAGTCAGCAGGATTAGAGCTTACCTACAGTCTTGAATAATAGATATTGTATTTTGTGCATTGAATAATACTACTTTCGATTTTTTCTTACATTTGAAATTAACTTTAATAAAATTTCATAATGTAAAGGAAAAACTCTTTGCGTAAATGAAGCATATATACAAATGCATTAAACAAACAAATTGAGAGAAAAAATAATTTTTATGTACAACCTTTGTCGCTTATGTAAGCTTTCAGAATTCTAATCTGAAAATATCATTAGCTTTATAAAGTGCTTATTTCTATAGTCTAGTGTTCAGTAGATTAAGAACATTACTCATGAAGTCTCTCTCTCTCTCTCTCTCTCTCTCTCTCTCTCTCTCTCTCTCTCTCTTAAATAATGGTCAGTGTAAATTTTTAACTCTAAAAGAAAGTCATGATCTGGCCAAAGTCTGTACAGAGATCTCAGCGTCCCAGGGACGGTCTATGCCTTTACGTACAACCAAGCAGATATACGCCTTTCCCGAATGAATTCCAAGAGAGCAACTAGTCGCAATTCACATC
>NC_090726.1:88991553-89011553 GCF_036898095.1 Palaemon carinicauda | reverse complement strand
ATCAAAGAAAAATCATTTTAGGGTCACCTAGGTCAACCTTTAGTCTGGTTTCAACCAGTATCGCAATCCCAATATTTCCACGTGAAAAATAAAAAAAGAAAAACAGGTAGGAAAATCCCAAGTCAATGTCTGTATTGATTCTGAAAATCAATGCAGGAAGCTCAAAACCTCGACACTATGGAGTCAACCGTCCGGAAAGATCCCAAAGATATGCGAATGCAAGCGCCTTGAGTGGCATTATTGTTGGAGTGGGAACATGAGACGAAAATTACTGCTTGTGCAACTTTGCAATTGACTGATATGGGGTCCCCTCCCACAAACTAACAAATGGCGGGAAGGTTCCATTTAACTAGGTAACCAAACGACTTCCGACTCAGCCAGGTGTGAGAGAGAGAGAGAGAGAGAGAGAGAGAGAGAGAGAGTTGTTTAAGGCTGCGGGGAATGCTAGTCATTTTGATGGGTTGTCTCGTTGTTTCTGAATTTATTCCATTTTGCATTAATGTAGGTCTGACCTTTGAGGTCAAGCATATCACTCTTTTAATGAATAGCCTACTAATAATAGAAATTTACATATCAAACACATTTTAAAGCTATTTTCTTAGCCATGTGCATTTCATCTTTGTTTAGTCTACGGTCCATAGTAGGGTGATATCTGGCAATTGCAAATCATTTATTCAGTTTTGAAAGTTCTTAGTCTGCTCTTGAAAAATATACTTCAAAATTTACTCCTATCGTTAATCTATCGTCTAAATTGAAAGCTTCAGCAGAGAAGCTTATGCATTCACGGTGTGGCATATTTTCTCTCAAATAAAAATAAGTATATATAATGTATAAACTTCTCTCTTACATGTATAGTGTATATGCGTACACGTGTAGTCATGAAAGTATGAATATTTAAATGCACTCTTACATGTTTATAAACAAATGTAGGAGAGAATGAATTATCGTAATCTGTTATTAATTAATTGAGATTCTCAAAATTTAGATCTGTTAAGTTCATGGTTTTAATAAGATGACCACCTGTATGCATCTTGCGATATCTTGGTAATGGGAGGAAATTAATTAGCGTCGTATTGATGAAGTAGGACAAATAGAATTGGTGTTTGATAATGACATTGACAATGGTCGTTATCATTATCATTCTCCTTGCTGTTGTTGTTGTTGCTGTTGTTGTTGTTGTTGTTATTGTTGCTGCTGTTGATAATTTGTTTAAGCTAATCCTCCATGGAATTTCCACTAAACTAGGTCTGCATTTCATCTCCTTTACCTGGCGATCTTTTTCTTTTCAAGCTTTTGATGACCCAACACGTTGCAGGATAGTTGTTTTGAAAATTCATGTTCGAAATACTTACAATCACACAGAACTTTCTGAATTAGAGACCGGAAGCCTCGAGGAGTCTTGTTTACTATTTTTTTTTTTCAAAACAAACAACCTAATAAGGGATTAGTCAAACTCTAGATCTCTTAAAACTATAAAGTAAACACTATCTAGTATTAGCATGAAAAATATCAGAAAAACATAATACAAGATGATGCTGAAAACAGGTAGCTGCTAGACTGTGCTACACGAGATTAAGGATACAATTGACTGGTGTCAAACTCAAGAACTGTAGTGCAGATCTTGAACCTCTCTCTCTCTCTCTCTCTCTCTCTCTCTCTCTCTCTCTCTACATAGGAAGAAAATGTAAATTCTCTGCTCGCAACACTGACTCGTGACGCTTGTCAAATACAGAATAGTATTTAGAGCTGCGTGAATCTTCATCAGAACAGCTTTGCGTCTTGCAAGGGGCCATCAGATAATTTTACTTTGGTTGTTCGTCATAATAAAGTAACTGATGTGTAAATAATATGATATAACTGATTGTTAGGTAACTTATATGATATTCATAAAAGACTCTTACGTAACTAACATTTCATTGATAACTACTATCCTCTCTCTCTCTCTCTCTCTCTCTCTCTCTCTCTCTCTCTCTCTCTTTATTCCAAGATATTCGCGTTCTTTACACTTCTTAGGACATCTTTCAAACAATCGAATCTTCCAGGTAATCTGAAATGCATTTTAATGTTCATCAATGAAGTCTGATATTTTCCCTGTTATTTTATCCCGTAATTAAGGAGCTCTTGAGGGAGGGAATTCGCTCTAGTCACAACACTAGTGCTATTTTAACGTAAAGTGCAATATGATACTGGAGGTTTGCTCGTAACAGACTGTGGGCAACTACAGCATTCCAAAGGCTCCACAAGCATTTTAAAAGCAGACAAAAAAAATATATTGAGAATGTTTTGTCGCAACGAAGGGCACAGAAAACAAAATGTTATTATTATTATTATTATTATTAGTAGTAGTAGTAGTAGTAGTAGTAGTAGTAGTAGTAGTAGTAGTAGTATGAGTATTTATTTATCGGATAATTATTCCTTCTATGCTTACGGAAATTTAGAAAAACGTTTGTTTGTTAAAAGACCTATCAAGCAGCAGTTTCGATTGTCAAAAGAATTAGATTGAATTCAGCTTGTTACCGTTATACTTCTTGAAGTTCATAACACCGCAAACCAGTTTTGTTTTGGAGCCAAAAAGGTTCACTCACAACAATATACGTAGACGCCATAATCCATTAACCCATTGATGCAGCGTCTCAACTCCCAGACTTCATTCATAAACTTTGGAGAGCTGTTCTGTTGTAATTCCTTTCATGGGGCATTTACTATGTGTGTCATTCATAAACGACGCTCATTCTGTTCGTCCTGTTTTCTTATTTGACAGAACTTGAAGAGAAAGAACAATAAATGACGAAAAAGTTAATATTTAATCTCTCTCTCTCTCTCTCCTCTCTCTCTCTCTCTCTCTCTCTAGATAGATAGATAGATAGATAGATAGATAGATAGATAGATAGATATATATATATATATATATATGTGTGTGTGTGTGTGTGTGTGTATGCGTGTATATATATATATATATATATGTATTATACCACTTATCCTCATACATAATTTATTGTTTAACGAATGGACTGTCTCTCCCACATAGTGCAAGTACTGACGCAGAGTATTGCTAGCCATCTCTGTAATTCATTCTGCCTCGGGAAAATATAAGAAATGTGAATTATTGTCTTGATCATTTAATGTTTGTTGTTATGGTGCAGTCACTTGTTCGTTTTTACTCCTTTTCTACTTCCTAATAATTATCCAGAATATAAAAGGAAATGGTTGTTTGAAGGTGTTTATCACTCAATTAATTATCTTGTACCAAAAGACAGTATAGATGACATTATATTTTCCTGAACAGCATAATAATATTGGAATAGTTTACAGCAGTTACAAGGGTTGACATACTCTACTTACACAAAGATCAATAAATAAAATTTTCAATGTGTTAGACAAATTCCATTATAAAGAGTTGAGATAAAAATCATTTATTTAATCTTTATATTAGGGAAAACTAGAGGATAAATCCTTAAGATAAAAACATAGAGCAAAGCATTTATTTAAAATTACTGAAGCAAAGATTCATAGCTCCCGAGCGTTAACTGTTACTTTATCCATATTAGAAATGTATTCCATAAACAGTATTGGGCACAAATCCTTTCTAATTCATGTCTTTCGCAATTCCTCTGTACGCTTCATGGAAGCAAGACTCTTTATACCTGTGCATTACAATCTAGCGCAAATGGGCCACTTCCTCAGTCATAACCATATATCCCCATCTTAGTCCTCTTGGAAGGTGTCATATAATTTACCTTGCAAATCTTATGACAATGTCTGAGAGTTTTTGAATGGGAAAAGATTTTCTCCTATTTAAAGAGAGAGAGAGAGAGAGAGAGAGAGAGAGAGGGAGAGAGAGAGAGAGAGAGAGAGAGAGAGAGTCTTGCTAAGGTCTACAAGACACGCCAGCAGTGTTGAGGAGCGGATGTTGGTACTGGAGGAAATAAAAGTGACATCTTTCAAACCGTTTGCATTCCATTAAGACTTGGGTCTCTCTCTCTCTCTCTCTCTCTCTCTCTCTCTCTCTCTCTCTGAGCACGTGTTTGTGTATTTGTGCATGCACGTAGAGTGACATACACATTTACAATAGGTGTATAGAAGAATACCTAAAGTATATCTTAGCTTTGCTCAAGCGCTGAGAAGTGTGTTCTTGAATATTTGCGAAAGCAAAATTAACAACCACATCCAGGAAAACGAACGATAGCGCTAAACACCGACACATAGTCGGAGGAAACAGTCACAATCAATACATAGCAAAACTGGTAATCAAGGAAAATATCATAATATACAGACAATTTACTAAACGTCTTATTAACATGATGGAATAGCTCTCTACGAAAGCATATTCTTATATGTTAACGTCGCCTTTAGGTCGAGTCATTGACCAAAGCAACTGCTAGACTTTCTTCAATTCCTTGATGTTTCTTGACTAGGAAGAAATATACTTTTTAATTATTAATAATCTGATAAGAACTTTTCATTTCTCTCTAAGTTTAATCGAGTTCTCTTTTACAGTATATGTTTTGGGGAGGGTTTATGTAACTATTGAATGGCGTAATTTTATCAGCTTTGTATGATAGATCTTTGTATCATTATTTCAGATAATTTGCCCCTAGGTAATGGATCGCCTTAAGTAATTAACCATTTCATATCCAATATATGGAAGGGACTAATAAGAGAGAGAGAGAGAGAGAGAGAGAGAGAGAGAGAGAGAGAGATGGGTCAGTGCTATACGGTACCCAAATGATTCATTCAATTACTTAATGAAACATGACACGCAATGTATTACATACTTGCTTGAAGTGGGACCTCAAAGTGTGAACTTTCATCCCTTCTAGAAGTAAGACATATAACGTGAGAATCAGAGATTGTTATCACTTCTGAACGAATGGGCGCATTCTCAGTAGATAGATGGAATTAAGGCCGCAAGGACAGCTAGACTATCGTACTCAGTCAATGTTTTAGCTGGAGAAAGTTGAAACGTCTGTTGTTTGTTGTCCGTCAGTCAGAATGGTTGATACCAATTCTAATTGCTGTTAGAGAATGTAGGATTGACAAGACTCTTGGGTCACATTTTATCAAACAGTTTCACAGAAAGAGAGAGAGGGGGGAGTTATTACTTCTGTTGGCACATAGTATCAATAAAGACATAAATTATTACCCGTTTACCGAGAAATTATTCAGACGAGATTTATAGAGTAAAGTTCTTCGAAGTGAATATCGTTTATTTCCTCAATAGCTACAAATCTTTATATCATCTTAACACGGGTATATTTTTCACTGTCTGGTAAAGTCTCAACCAGAGGAAATTTCATGGAGAAGATTTCATAACTATGGGCTGACCCTAGTCACTCCTGAGTAGTGTACATTTGGGTGATAGATGATTAATCATAACAAATTTTCCAAAAAAAAGAATTTATTGGCCCTCTTTTTCGCAGCATTTATATCAAACTTCAACTTTTTAACAACCAAGGGGGAGGGAAGAGATGTTTCCCTCGAGCTATCATACATTTTTTTTTTTCATGATATTAACCTGCGAACACAGTTCTCTTAGATGTCACGATTTTTTTTCATGGTACTAAAACAAGGATTTATTAGTTATAAGAAAACCTCTGAGTTTTTCTCTTTACCTACGCTGTCATTTCAAAAATGTTTTTACAACTGATATGTATAAAAAAGGGTTATAATTAGAGTCTGAACAACAGATGGATAAAGGATATCTTAGTCTGACTGATCTCATGTTTTTTTTTCTAAGATAAGAGACGGCTGTATTTGCAGTATATTCACACAAAGATCCTCCAACAAAAGCAATTTTGGAAATAAAAGCTCATCACTGAGAATAACAAAAGAAATCCGTATCCATTCTAAATTTGCAATCACCTCAGATAAAGTCTCTCTCTCTCTCTCTCTCTCTCTCTCTCTCTCTCTCTCATATATATATATATATATATATGTTTATATACATATATATATAAATATATATGCGTGTGTATATACTGTATATTTATGTATATATACATATATATGTGTGTGTTTATATATATACATATATATATGTGTGTTTATATATATATATATATATATGGAAACGAGAGAGAGAGAGAGAGAGAGAGAGAGAGAGAGAGACAGACAGAGAGTAATGTACATATGAACCTTAACTGGCACAAATTTCGTGTCTTTATCTTAGTCCGGTCCTTGAATAAACCCGCTTTACTGCTTCAATCGCCTTTCCTCCGTCAACCCGTTCATTTCACAATCTGCTTCCCTTCCAAAGTGCAAGTAATATGCCATACTTATACGCGTTCAGGAACTACTGTAAAAAAGTAATAGCTACATTTGGTAAGACTAATTTCTTTATTCAACTTCCAATCAAAAACTGATACTGGAAGAGAAAAGGGAAGCAATACACATATCCAAATATCAGAGTTACTGATGTATTCTTTTATTATAACAGATACAGTGATACTTTCAATTTCAATTGCATTAACTTTTCTTTCCCATCGTATAAGAATAGACGCTTCTTGCACTTAGCAGACAACCTCCAGGCAAAAAACTAGTCAAGGTCCGTCTATTCTATCTCTAAAAAAAAAGATTAGCTTGTCTTTCTCACCCATAATCTGGTCTCAGTACGCGTGATAGTATGCTGTTAACCTACACTTGTGATCGCCCATCATCGTTTATAATAATGGCGCAAGCAAAACAAGTTTTCTGAATGAACTTATGCATTTGTGGTCATGTAACGCAAAATCACACAGAAAGATGTTGGTCTACTCTAACAGAAAGTATAACCTACATGTGAATCTAAGTATAGCCTACCAGTCTATTATATAAAACCAACTTCTGTTACAAAAAATATTCCATGTAATGATTTTATTGTAGAACCAATACCTAATAACTCAAATGTAAATGTGGCAAAGTAAATTAACTCTTAGGATCTTCATCTTAACAAATACGTTAAGGAATATTGTAGTGACGATAACTCTCAGTTCTAATTGTGACATACCAAATGTGGAAAATTAACCGATATGCATTACACTGTATCGGATATTTGGGATATATTTGAGACTTTTCAGTGAAATGTTTTAAAATGAAAATTGTAATGGCGTTGAATCTCCCATGCTTTAAAAAGTTACGCTTTGACGCAGTTCCCTTAAGAATAGATTCTATTCAATAGACAATCTTCGGTTGGAAATGGAAGCTTAGCAGGCTAATATAAATTTCCAATCACTAGCGATTATGAAATGCTTTGAAAAATTACGTTCTAGTGAAGTTATTCCTAAGACTTATTGATCATCATCGCAGAATCTGAAGTGCATATTGCTGTTTGTAAATCGTTGAGAACATTTTCAAAATATAAAATCTTCCAATTTTACTTTAAAAACCAGATAAAAAGCTTTCCTAAGAACTTATAGCATAAATGTATCATTTTCTTTTGGATCCGTTACCAATATGTCAAAGTGATGAATTCCACGGGGAAAGCACGCGATTTTCTGTGACTATTCAGCACCTCAAATGAACGCTGTTTTCCTTGGAATTTTGTTAATCAAAGCCTTCAGTATATAAGAAGCGATCTTTTACGATTTATTATCCATAAAATTGCACAAGAAATCCAAGTAAAAGAATATAAATATAAGCAATGCTTAAGCGTTCTGACCAAAATCAGGATTGAGGACATTCTGATTACTTGAAGTTTACCCTAAAGAATATATGTTCATATGACGCGTTTTCTGTAGCAGTATTTGTATCAAGGACGTGACGAATGATAAGAATGGTTGTTACGTAAAATTTTGCAATCCAATACTGTTGTTGGTAATTGTAACACTGGAAGACAGAAATGTTTCTGTAATAACCTTATAAATACTGCAATATTTTAAAATTCATTACAATATAATATCCTTCAATAATTAATATGAGGGTGAGGGTGTCGATTCTGTTGGAACAACTTTTTTTTATTTCCAGCGCTCTGGAGCTAAGGAACCTGTCTATTATTCTAATGAACAATCTCTCTCTCTCTCTCTCTCTCTCTCTCTCTCTCTCTCTCTCTCTCTCTCTTACTGAAATCTCCAATGTGTTTGTCACTGATAAAATTATTATTATTATTATTATTATTGTTATTATTATTATTATTATTATTATTATTATTATTTATGCTAGTGTACGCGACCCTTCAAAAATGACGGCTAAATATTTAAATGCATACATATGCACACCGTCTCACCAGGGCATCACTACACACTTAGCCACTACCTGAGGGATGGAGAGAGAGAGAGAGAGAGAGAGAGACAAAGTAGTTATACGTCTGGCAATGCCACTAAGCGTCACCGGATTATATATATATACATATATATATATATATCCAGAGGTTATTATTATTATTATTATTATTATTGTTGTTGTTGTTGGTGGTGTTGATGTTATTATTATTATCATCATTATTATTATTATTATTATTATTATTATTATTAATGATGATGATGATGATATTATTGTATAGTTGTTGCTATTGTTGTTATCGTTGTTGAAGATGATGACAACCGAAAACGATGTGGCTATATGACATGTAGAGGAGTCGAAAAATCAAGTCTAAGGTTTGCGTAAATATCACGACACCTTGTTCTACTTCCTGTAACTCTCCGGAGCTGACTAATGATCCTGACATTTAATAAACATCCTTAGGTGAGCTATCGTATCCTGTACAATATTATGTCATGGAGCAACATTTTTAGTCAAAATCCTGTGTCTAAAGATTATTATTATTATTATTATTATTATTATTATTATTATTATTACTTGCTAAGCTACAACTCTAGTTGGAACAGCAGGATGCTATAAGCTCAGGGACCCCAATAGGGAAAATAACCCAGTGAGGAAAGGAAACCAGGAAATAAATTTAAGAACAGTATCAATATTAGAATAAACAATTCCTAAATAAACTATAGAAACTTAACAAAACAAAAGGAAGAGAACTCTAACCCAAGACAGTGGATGACCATAGTACTGAGGCTATGGCACTACCCAAGACTAGAGAATAATGGTTTGATTTTGGAGTCTCCTTCTAGAAGAGTTGCTTATCAGAACTAAAGTCTCTTCTACCCTTACCAAGGGAATGTGGCCACTGAACTATTACAGTGCAGTAGTTAACCCCTTGAGCGAAGAAGAATTGTTTGGTGATTTTAGTGTTGCCAGGTGTATGAGCACAGAGGAGAGTTTGTAAAGAATAGGCCAGACTATTTGGTGTATGTGTAGCCAAAAGAAAAGTGAACTGTAACCAGAGCGAAGAATCCAATGAAGTACTGTCTGACCCAGCAATAGTATCTCAGCGGGTGGCTGGTGCCCTTGGCCAACCTACTACCTCTTCTATAACTCGATAAGAAACATATCAATGGATTGAATCTGGTTTCTAATGTGAAACATAATATCTAAAGGTAAAATCCTGTTGTGAGTGGCAAAAGAAAGTCTATTAATATCTAAGGGAGAGCGTGTATCAACTTGATGTAAAGTGTACTAGTGTAGTTAATGTCTAAAACATACATAGAAATGGTGTATTTTATATATCTAGAAATAAAATACAGGACATAGCAGACGGTCCTATTAAGAAACTTATTTCATCTATTGAGAGAGAGAGAGAGAGAGAGAGAGAGAGAGAGAGAGAGAGAAATCCAAATTAGAAGACGGACCCTACGTCCCTTACCGAGGCAAAAAAATTAATTGATATCAAGAGCTAAGGTATCATGATCTCTCAAAACAAGCAAGAAATTGTGCTAAGTAACTACATATCCAAGATCAGTTAAACGTCGATAAATCAAACGAGTTGGCCCAAGATCTCATCTCTGCCCTTGATTCGGATAAGTAGCAACCCTGATAGAGAGAAAGAATCTAGGCTCGTGCGATTCGTTCTATTTTGCACTTACAGAACTGTTAATCCTACTAAAGGAAGTTTAGCCTTACCCCATTTTGTAGCTACTACGTAGACCGTTATCCCAAAAGTGTAATCAATATCCTATATTTGAATATGGCATCGTTAAATCGTCATGTTACAAAGCTGAGGATTATACCTCTTACGCAAAGCCCATGTTGAGACACATTTCAAAAATATTCATTAAATAAATGTCAAGTCCTCAATACAAATATTGTTTGTCATTATATGTAGTAATATCCCTGAAAGTGTTGTTGAATATCCTATGAATATTATTCTTCCTAACTTCCCGTTGATTGAGATGTTATTCTTCCCCCTCCGATCACATGAACAGAAACGATTACCTAATTCCTAGCCCTTATTTCATTAAATATTTTATCAAATAACCGTAGCGGAAAGGAGAAAGTGCTAGTCCTGGCTGCATTCTGTTCTACAGTAGTTCTAGCCTTATTGGTAGGTCTAATTTTTACTAATAGATCTCGACGCTCAAGACACCTCCCGATGCTCAGCTGAGCCCAGAACAGAGAATTTTTATTCTAACCCCTTTTAAAAGTTTATGTGTACTAAAGAAAACATTAAAAGATTCTATATTGGTTAATTCTCCTTTCTAAATAAATTAATCTTTTGACAAATAGCTTAATAGGAGAATTCTATGTAATAATCCTTAAGATTTATCACCTTAATGTTCCTGATTAGACTTCTCGTACTTTTCACCAGATATTTTTCACCGAAATTATCATCAATGGTGTAAAGTTAGCATTATTATTATGATCAACCCACCTGTTTAGTCAATGGTGCCTTCAATTATGTTTTTATTAGCAGAAATCCCTCTACGCGTACGTTTCTTGTTGAGATAGGAAGCTGCTCTTCTTCATGATATACAAAATTAATATTGCTTGATAGGTATCTCTTCTTTTAGTGTGAGTGGTTTCTTAGTTGAGATTATATAGAGTACCTATATAAACAAGAGTAGCACCATACGAGTTACCATATAGTGGATTGCAGTTTTACCATTTTGTTTCCCGATGGCAGGCTACCAGCCAACCAGTCTCTCAGTGGCCAGTGGCCGGTAAGATAGATTATTAGGTCCACACTCCTTATTTTCGCTTTTACATATACTTAGTGACGTTTTAGTACACAATGCCGTGCTGTTCTGCTTTTGAGTGTTGCAATGGACATGAGAAAGCATATAAAATCTTTAGCTTATCACGTGATCTGGCATATCTTTCAATTTTATCATTAATAGTTTCCTTCAGATCCTCTCTCTCTCTCTCTCTCTCTCTCTCTCTCTCTCTCTCACTTAATCAAAGCCTGCTATTCCTGTGTGCACCTCTTTCTATTATACTTTCCTTTCTTTTTTATTACTAATACTTTCCCAGCGTTTAAAACAAATGGAAACCAAATGTCCCCCTCATTTGATTGCCATTATTTTTCCTACTATATCATAATCGATATCACATTTTCACTAATATATCTTATCTTCACTACTATATCACATTATATCAGAACATCATATTTCAATACTATCCACAAGTTCCACAACTATATCTTACTTTAGATCCATATATTACGTACTATATATCATATCTTCACATTTTTTCACATTTTAACTAAATCTCACAATTTCAATGTCATCAATAAAATCAATTAATATTGATATATTTGCGCTAAAATATATCAATATTAATCATCTTCAATCCTATATCATATCTTTACAATCAATTTTTATTCATTAGTTATCATTATTCACATCTAAAAATATTTTAACAATCATATATCATATACTGATATTGTCTTTTAAGAAATATGGATTTGCACTCAAGATATTAAAACTTAATGTATGTAAATATATTAGTAAAGATATAAAGATTAGTATATAATGATATATAAACTCATATCTTCTTTCTATATATATATATAATATATATATACACACATATATATACATATATATATATATATGTATATATATATACATATATATATATGTATATATATACATATATATATATATATATATACATGAATATATATACATACATGTATATATGTATATATATATATATATATATACATATATATATATATATATATACGTATATATATATATATATAAACTAGTATATCTTATAACAAAACATATATTTATATTGAATACCACAGTACCTATACTACTACATAATTCTACTACTGTGTACAGCAACTTTCCAGTACTCAAGATGCTATTGCTTTGTTGAAATTTGCAATATGCATGATCCATCCTGACACAATCCTCGCTAGATCTATCGGGGAGGGCCTCGCTGAACTGGAGACTTCCTACGTTTAGAGAGGCTACTGTGAGAAAAAAGTTCTGGAATTGCGTTCCACCTTAGTTTCCCTTTCTCACTAACCTGCTTATTTTTAAACTGATCCTTTTTAAAGTTCTTCTGCATAACGAAGAATTATTATTGGATACCAATACTACAATAAAAATGTCATACTCGACCCTAATATGTTGATAAGGTACTTGAGACGAATTTCAATGAAACAATGACGATACAGTAGTGGGCCTAATATTGCTTCCAATAGCTTATGGCATAGATAAAATCATTCAGTGTAGAAGCTAGGCTATAATCACATGAAGAGTAATGATAATAAATGGAGTATGCAGATGCAGATAACATAAACTAAAAGCACGAATTCCTGTTCAATAAATGCAAAATCATGTATGAATAACCATAGATGACATATGCATACAGTAAACAAAAGGTGTGATACATTTGACAATTCTATGCAACACATATTCATTTTCCACCTTCTGCGTTTTTCTCATCTCTCAATGTATTCTCTGTTCTCTGTTAGGTTTTTCAACTTGAAGGATAACTACAGTTCTATCAAAACCTGGATTAATCATTCTATAATAACATGTCTTATAAGCTTTGATTTTTAGATATATTAATTCTCTTACTCAGTCTTATTTGTATTATTATACTTTATTCAGTATTGAGAGAGAGAGAGAGAGAGAGAGAGAGAGAGAGAGAGAGAATACTTCTACTGTATCGTATAATGATTTGCATTAACATAATCTTGGAATACTGCTGGCTGCGGGATACAAGATGGCGGCCGGTTTTGAGGTTTGCACTACTCTTGTTTTATATAAGTACTCTAATGTGTGCATTTCCAACATCATACTTTGAGTTAACGTATTTATTTTTTTTTTTTTTTTGGGGGGGGGGAGAAGATAAACCCGTATTGGCAATGCCCTATTACTGCACAAATACGTACCGCAATGACGTCTTCACTTTGTACATCATATCACAATGTCTTGATAGCTAGAGATTACATGCAGAACGGTTGTGAATTTCTTTTCGGAATTCTAATGAAGGAGGAGAGTACCAGTGTTTGGGGATGGGCAGGAGTAAATTGTATTTTTATTCTTTAACCATTGCGTTTAGCGTATATGATCTCTCTCTCTCTCTCTCTCTCTCTCTCTCTCTCTCTCTCTCTCTCTCGTATATGCACACAAATACACATGCACGTACAAATAAGCCAGAAACAAATTCCACCTGTAAGAGCTATAATAAGAAGACAATAAATCATTGCTCTACGATCGTGGCTTGATGGTAATGAAAAGGCGCATATCTCCCTATAGCTATAACTGTCACTAATTATCTCTCATGTTTTTCCAACATGGTTAGCAAAACGAAATTCCAACATACTTCAGCTAATGATATGTAAGTGGTATCTTACGCATTTTCGAGCAAGTGGCCAGGATTCACGCGTAAAGCGTGGCTTTGCTATATAAATTGTAGTTCCTCAGTACTCGTATGCCTGCAAGCGTCTGAAATTATTCCGCTTGTTTTCGTATTGCCGCTCATTTCCGCTTAGTTTACACGAATGTATATGCAGCACAGAGAGAGAGAGAGAGAGAGAGAGAGAGAGAGAGAGAGACTTTTGGGTCACTGGTAACATAAATTGATATCGCAAGAAGTAGCACTTATCTGATAACCCTCCATACGTAATTATCAAATTATTTTTACACTTGCATATGTCTGGCTGTATTAGTATGGTAGTTTAGGGAGAAATAGACAGCCAGAGAGGCAGTATAGCTAGCTATATTGTGTATTTTTCAACGCTCGAATTAATCTACCATTTTTATTATTCCTCTGATGAGTATAATATAGTGAAGACTATCTCCAAACGATACCTAATTGTTTTTCAGTCCCACAAAATAAATGATAGTCACCAAAAGAAACTACACCAGCGATGATAAACATCAATTTTTATCGTTATCTAAACTATTAGTAGCTTCATCATATTTAACATAAGACACTGAGCCTCCAGCATCAACTGAGGTCTGGCGTTTCATAATATGACTAAAATGAATAAGCTAAATAGAAAGGGAGTTAAATAAATAAGATGAACGTCAGTTACGAGGTCATGAGCTATAGAGACGGTGCCTCGTCTATCGATATTTCAGTCAGTACATCTGCATCTGGGATGATCACCAAAAGAGTACACAAAGGGTAGACCTGGAATGCAGGTTGAATGGAATACCGACATCTTAGAAAACATCAAACAATTTCATCTAAAAAGAGCATATTTCTAGAACATATTTTCTTTGGTGTTAAAGTTAGGTGCCGCCGCAAATAGACTTGACGTCACAGCTTAGTTGGCGCGGGTACTCTGCAGCGCTGAACGAACTCCCCTAACCTATTATTACCACCACTATTTCATCATCATTACCAATGACTTAGAATAGCCCACTGCGCACCGCAGCTGGACGACCCACTTCGCCATATTTCATCTTGTTTCATTGGGTGATTAGGGGATGTTACGTCTCGTAGGATCGATTCTAATTTGCAGAGCACTTGAAGCAAGCCAATCTTTCTAACTTAATTTCTCCAGCCCTTCATTTGAAGCATATTTACCAGTTCTCATTTGAGGTCGTCTACTTATTAGCCAACCGTCAGCCAATTACTGGCCACCTTCTGGGTGCCCATCCTTCTTTCACTGACTGTTAATTGTCTCCCATATATCCTGCTTCTCCACGACCTACACTAAATATAGTTTAGTTGTTTCATTTATTTAGAAGAAAAAAATTAATATTCTGTTTGTCAAGTAGAATCCATTTATCTCTATAGTTTCCTTAACAGTGCTGTGTAATTTAATCTCTCTCTCTCTCTCTCTCTCTCTCTCTCTCTCTCTCTTTATATATATATGCATATATATATATATATATATACATAATATATATATATATATATATATAATACGCAAAGAGGTGTGACGCTACCCAGGGTATAAGGTCGAGTACCCATTAAAAGATATCAAGAAATTTGATGGATTCCGGCTCCAGACCGACGAAGTCTATGCTCTGAACACATAACATTTCACTTCAACGGATAATTAATCTTTATACGATCAACTGATTTACTTTTCTTATACATACAGATTCAGTTAGAGCTTTACCTGTCATCAACAAAAATCTTTGTAAAATAAAAACTGAATATATTAAAAACTATCATCCATATTAAAGAACTAGTAAAAAGCATAATTCCCAATTGCTTTTGATAAACAACGAATCAAAATATAATAAGAGTTGCGATGATACCTAGATGGAAACAACAATGTTACAGTGACAAAGAAGACTTGAATATTTACCCAGTAGAAGAGAAGTAAAACGCAGAACAGAAAATTATTCTCTGCATTTGCCTCTAATAATATATCAGGAATGAATAAGAGGAAAAACCGTAGAAAAATCTTGAAAAATAAGAATACCGTTTTTCAAGAAAAACATTATTCTAATTGGCAATGTTTTCAGTAACTTGATTCAAAAGGCCCTGTAAGAGTACAATTCTTATCATATATGTCTGCTAAATAAACCGGAGAAATGCTACTATTGCCGTTAAATCTCAGTAGAAAATAGATGTTATTTTGGGATAGTGCTATACATTAAGTCCCTGGAAAAGTTGGTAGAATAGTTGCATCCGTTAGAGAATCCCAGGAGTAAATGACAATTGGACGCAAGTAAATAAGCTGCAGAAAGAGGTACACATTTCATGCGGCTATCTTGTTTGTTTTTAAGAATAGATATGATGATGAAATCTTACTTATTTGTGTCTGGTGATTTCGTATACTTCATAAAAGTGAAAACTCAGCTTAATATTCTCTTCACTCTTCTCATTCTAGTTGACTTTTACCTTACGTAGAATGTATTAGCCAGAAAAAAGGAGTGTTAGCCTTTCTCATGTCAATGTTATCAAATCATTTTCAAAAAGAATTAAAAAAATCTTCCAAGGAGAAACAGACTGCGTAAACAAGCCTATTACTTCTTTCCCACTTCACAAGATACAGGACGCAACCACATTCTCCGTAGATAACAGCCCTATAATTTCCCCATTGACAATAAGAAAATGGTAATTGATCTCATAGTGTGTTGCTGAAAAGGTCACCATATCACATCGTTAAGCCATCCACGAACGGTCAGTTAATGCGTTGATATGGGGAGCGAAAGTGAAAGAAATGGGGACGAATTTAATTGGGAAAGCTGTAACCCCATAGGTGGGACGTGTTGAGGATATGAATGATTTATAAAGGAGGACCACCTCCTGCTCTCCTCTTGCACTGTTGCCAAATCCCCAACAACAATGATGTCCTCCCATATTCCATTAAGAGCCATTGTCGTTGGCCTTAACCTCTAGGAGCGTTTGTGTGGTGTAACAGGAGGTTTCTTTGTTTTGTTTTGGCGTCACACAAGACCCTATCTAATATTTTTTAGATCGAAGGTTTGTATATAAACAGACTAGGTAATGTTATTGGCTAACAGGCTAAGAATGCTTGGCTCATCGATTAAATATGATCATAGGACCTTGAATTTTCTTCATTTCCAAAACTTCATCTCAGTATTAAACAACTGAGCTAAAAACAACAAACCACAACTTGAGCGTAGGGGTCTTTACTATACAGACCTCTCGAAAGTAGCATTTGGTCAGCCTCCTCGTAGCGGGTGGAAGCGGATAGCACACTTCAAGTCGTTGTGAGCTTGACGTTAATACTCAAGATCATTGCCATGGTACTCTAGCGCTGCCAGGAAAGCTATGGATGCCAGAACACGTGCCTAACCGATCTTGTTAATCATAGCGCTACATCAGTAGTTTTCGCAACACCAGGCACTTTCTGGTGAGATCTAACCTTTTGCTTCACGAGATATATTCTTCTTTCATCACCAGTGCCACTGTTTTGTGGTCATTTGGATGTGGTTTATATATACGTATACATACTTATGTATGTGATTATTTGCGTAAACTCAGATACATAGTAAGCTTTCATATATAACATTAGAAATAGAGATACGAACAAATAATAGCTAACAGTAAAAATAAAGACAGTTTGTGACGAATTCCACCTCTTGAAATCCCATAAAAGCACAAGATTGACGTATAATGGCTCTCAGTGACTGGGGACCATGGTTCTGCTGACATCCTAACAACCCTACAGGGAAGAAAGGACAGTTATGTGAACCTCAGGATACAGTGTCAGACATTCCCACTAAGCTCCACCACTCCCTATGCTCATCTGCTAATCCTGTCATCGTATTTCCCCCAGATGCTTCCTTTTAGCAGTCAGCTGCTCAAAGAAATGGACTGTGTACCAGGGCATTTTTTTTTTTTTTTATCGCAATATAGTGCGTGTTTATGTGCTGTTCTGGACCGTTTAAATCGTTACTCCAGTAGGAAGTATAAGACGGAGAACTATATGATTAAAAAATAAGCCTTCATTCTCACGAGATTGTTATTTCAAAAATCTCAGCTGAGATCAATACTCGAAGGAACTTAGTATTCATCTTTGGTAATAAGCAATAGAGTATAAAGACAACATTATTAGTATTTCATCCAACATCATGAAAATTATTTTGGACATAAAAGATGTGATAAACTGGATTATACAAAATTCTCATTATCCCTGTCCTTGGTAGAGAACAGACCATCCTGTGAGCAGTAACTGGATCATACAGCTCTTGGAAAATCCGATTGAAAATTATGGTTCCAGGTTTAAAGGTGAAAAATAGATAACAGCATAAAGCATTACTTGTAGATTTACAGGTAGCTGTAGACTATCACAAGAGCTTTCAAGAAAACCAAAATTGAGTAATATATTCCATAAAAAATTATCCTGAAACTAAATGTCTCTCTCCTCTCTCTCTCTCTCTCTCTCTCTCTCTCTCTCTCTCTCTCTCTCTCTCTCTCTCTCTCTCTCTCTCTTCCAACGATAATGTTAGATAAGAATTATATTTTCAAGGACGTCCCACTTCCCATAACCTTCGGTTTTTTTGGGATCTAATTCTCTCGATACAACATTGATATAAACGAACAAAAGCAACGTGAAGAGATCAACAGATAATCAATTGTAGGTATTCTGTATTCAAGGTGGCAAAGTCTCAAGTATATTGTTATCAATTTCATCCTCAATTTCCACTCAAACTATTAGACTATAAAGAAATGAAATAACACATCATACGGGAAATTAGTTTACTTTATGCTTGAAAAATAAAGTATTTCTAAGCACTCATATCAGCTGTATTTTGATACATTGATTATTTTAGTATATGAAATATCAGGTCCTACAAATGGCTTACTGATAATTAGGGAATCCGAGCTACATCCCAGTACAACAATTATATAGCAATAACTTTTATTACCTATTTGGATTGCAAACTCCAAGGCAAGTAATTTTGCTCTAAGAAATCTAAAACAAAAAATAATTTGATGGTCAGAATAACTTATCTGAAAGAGCAATAATTACGCTTAAATTGCCAACAGACTTCCCAGTTTTATTACAAAATATCTATTGCTATTAGAAAATCACTTTAAAGAAAACCTTGGTGGTGTCACTAGATACAGAGCCAAGCCAGGTTTATATTTCTTTTAGCCCTCATTCATAGAAGCACAATATAGATACAGTAAAGCATAATTTGATGCAAGCGGCGACTTCAAAGGGAGAGGTAACGTTTCAATTGCTCAATGCCAAGACACACACAGCGTTCCACACAACACAGCTGCTGCAAATATACTTCCACAATTCACAAGTCATGCAAGTCTCGAGACAACTTCTAGAGAGCACATGCATCCTCAAAGTAGGAATAATTATAATTGTTTCACACGTCCGTAAAATCTTCATTCCAACAATTGTAAAAGCATGTAAATAACGAAAGTTTTCAGCAGGAATGAAAGCAATGCTGATAACATCAAGGAGTGAACTATGTATGATTAAGATAGATTCAACAATGCTGGAAACAACGAAAAATTTTTATTGTTACTTAGAGGATACACAACATTATCTCTCTCTCTCTCTCTCTCTCTCTCTCTCTCTCTCTCTCATCTTGTTACACACACACACACACACACACACACATATATATATATATATATATATATATATATATATATATATGTATATATATATATATATATATATATATATATAGATAGATAGATAGATAGATAGATAGATAGATAGCTGTTTGTGCGTTTGCAAATTCCATTTAGACTGGCTGTGCCTGGTAAACCAGTGAAAAGCCGTTATTCATATATCTTTTCTGTGTAATTTTGCGAGTCTGCACAAACTACAACAATAAGATAATGCCTTTCTTCCCGTTGGCACTAAGAACGTTTCTCAAGGACATCCGGGGTTCAAACGTCCTGCTGCCATACAAACATACATTAGATCAGTTCAACCTTGCACTTATCAGCGTATACACATGAAGGATAAGGGTAGTACTTCTGTGAGTACACGGGCTCCAGTACACGCACATATATCTATTAGCATATATATATATATATATATATATATATATATATATATATGTATATAAATGCACACATACATACACACACACACACACACATATATGTATATATATATATATATATATATATATGTATATATATATGTATATATATATACATATATATATACATATAAATACATATATATATATGTGTGTGTATGTATGTGTGCATTTATATATATATAAATATATATATATATATATATATATATATATATATATATACATATATATATACATATATACATATATATATATGTGTGTGTGTGTGTG
>NC_090726.1:88974053-88986553 GCF_036898095.1 Palaemon carinicauda | reverse complement strand
CTCAACTTCAAAACCAAGAAAATGGCCAAGCAAGCAGAGTTCTTCAGACAACTGGTTGGCTCGGTGAGCATTCATGTTCGTCCATTTATGTTTATATATAGGCCTATATATATATATATATATATATATATATATATATATATATATATATATATGTATATACATATATATATATATATATATATATGCATATATATGTGTGTGTATGTAAGTATGTATATTAATGTTTTTACTTTTGTTTCAGCTTTGTAGGGGCTCAAATATTCATATTCAACTTTTATTTTTTTTTTTTTTTTTTTTTTTTTTTTTGCCTTTGCTCTTTAAAAGAAGATTAATTGTTTTGAACTCGCAAGCCTTTAACACGAGTTTCCATGTAAACGAAAGTAATGATTGCGATATTACTGCATATATCACTATTTGAAATGGAAAAATCGGTATTTTAATTCACGGAAGGACTGGGTGATACAAAATCAAGAGGCTTCATTCAATGTAAAAACTAGCTTTGGATACACAATGGATGTTGATAAATTAGCTATTTTGATGTCCACAAGTGGCAAGCACTGATACAGATTTATTGAATGGATATGAATATATGGCATGCTGTACTTTATGCACTAAATGGGAGTTGGTGTCGCTGTCCACGGTTAAGCTAAACTAAAGGATAAAATCATCACCAAGATTTTTTTTTCCACGTTTTAGCTTAAGAGTTACAATATTATTGCAGCATTCACCATTTACTAATTTGGGGATACCAAGGATGAAAATCACAGGCTTTAGAAACATGAATATTTAATTTATCAAATATAGTTCTTTAAATGAAGATTATGGAAGAAGGGATTCATGGAGGTCAAAATTGAAATGTTAGAAATTATTATATACCGTTTAATAGATTATTGTGGCTTATGAAATGGGCCTGTGGAGCTGAATTACATGAGACAACATGGTGACTTTGGTGTTTGGCTGTAATTAGTTTCATTGCTTTGATCCTAAGAGTATTCGAGGTGATTTCATCCACATAAGTTCACTATTTTTGATTAACCTAATCAAAATACATTTACAATGCAGATACGTAACAGCCAAAGAAAGACGTCAGTAGTGGAGAGCGAACGAGAAGTCATGGCCCTCATGGCAGAAGTAGCAGGAGCTCTTACTGGAGAGGAAGGAGCCAGAGTCTGTAGACCTAGGTCTCGCAAACCAAGCGTCAGATTAGATTGCACTCAAGGTAAATATAATCAAAAGCACATAATCATTTAATATAGATATGTAGATAAATGAGCAGAATCCATTACTTTCTTAATCATCTTTAAATTAAAACAACGTTTGTACCCTGCATAGGTGTCAAACTGAAACTCGTCATGAAATACAATGAGTAATATTTTGCAATATAGTGTACAGTATTTTCATTTTGAGCATGTCTTCTCCAGCCATGTTATACATTATGGTCATTATGACTTACGTCATGGAAAAAAAATATAAAATCAATAATCTTTTTAATTTACGAAAATAATCGTATGTTAACTTCCTATTAGGAAGGAACTGGTAAACTCAATCATAATGCTTTCCATGATTTCGTGTTATGGTCTCATGTGTTCTTGTCAAGTTTAAGTTTAGGTCGTGGTTTAAGACATATTTTTCTCCCAACAGTATCAGAAGATTCGGACTGTGAAGAAAATCCCACTTTTACCATGGCTGATCTTCTAGACGTGAACGTAGTCGTAAGGTCAGATGGAGTTCCAACCATCAGGAACTTTGCAGCCCAATCCCCACAGCCCATTGAGGAATATTCAAAATCCCTGCACGGAATGTTAAAAAAATCAGCAAGTGAGGGTGATGCAGAGCTATCCCAAATGGAGTCAGCCGAACCTACCCAGCACGAGGAAGTGGTTCTACCTCTGCGCGAAGTCCTCCAGCTTGTGGTTCTGGTCGCCTCGGTGGAGGATCAAGTGTCAGCAGAAGGCACCGAAAGCACAGTGTCTCTTCAAGATGAAATCCGTCCACGTGCTAATACGTCATCCTCTGTCACATCATGCCTTGACACTCGAGAGTCTGTGCCCCTTCTCAAGGATATCTTCGCTGGCAAACAGCCAACCAACAGACTCTTCAGTCCCAATGCTAGTAACTTGAATGTGCAACAGAAAGAACATCTCATAGAGCATGGAGAGGAAAAAGAAACAGAAGAGGCTGTCAATGAACAATTTGATGATTATTCTGACGAAGAAGAAAGTGACACAGATGCAGAGGTTGCAAGTCAGATTGACCTTAGTTGCATCGATGAAACGAAGGACGTTGAGTCGGGAGAGACCCACCAAAGAGATACTTTTGGCCAAGTATACAAGAGGTAGGAAACCATCGAACAACAAAGTGGAACAATGCTCGCCGTGATTCCAGTGGTTTGGCATCTACGGGTTTTTTCTGGTCTCTATTGAGATTCTAGTATTTACTTGTCAATTTGAAACATATTTTTGTATTTGTTACTTTAATGGTTTTTTATTGAAAAGTGTTACCTGGCATTAGCTTTTTATGAATACTTCAGCTATATCTTACATATTCGGTTAGTTGATTTTCATAATGAGGTAATCGTGTCGATTAAACCAGAACTAATTTACCCTTTTCACACTATCATTGACTGTGGACGTATTTCCCAAACAGTCAAAAAAAGACATTTACTAATAGGAAATAATGTCGAAGACAAGATAAGTAAATATATAATATATACACACACACACACACACACATATATATATATATATATATATATATATATATATATATATATATATATAAACATTTTTTATAGCAAATATCTAGCGCAATCTTCTTTGTCCAAACTTACGGACTTGTCATGAATGGGTCACATATTTATAGCTTGTGTAGCATTCATGCAGGCAAAGAAAGGCCAAAATAGGTACAGCTTGGCTCTGTGCCTTCATTTCATAGTCTTAGATGTAGCGTTCGTTAACTAGTGCATTTCTGAGAAATAAATTTGGAACATTTCAATGAACTGGTCTCAACTATTTCAACTTCATACCTAAAGGGGTATGATGCATTCGATATAACAAACCAGGACACAATCTCTCCAATGTTGTTGGGGAATCCTTGGTAAAATCCCTGATTGATTAGCATCAGTTTCGCATCAGGTATGTTGAAGGACTTGCAAATTAAATCTAGACTTGCATAATGGAATTTGTTTAGCTTAACGTAGCCTTCACAAATATAGAAAAGATTGCCTAATCTTCATCATAGATTTATTATTACGAATACCGGGTCTTGTCCTTGGAAACCTATCCATGAACCGCAAAATTCCTCATGATAACTTGTGTTTTATGATATGTAAGCAACTGTGACGTCTTCCTCGTAAAGATATATACAGTATACCATAAGTGAGGCATTTAGTTGCAATTAAGCTTGTGAAACTGTTTGCTCCCCTACAAGTGAATTTACTAAAGGAAAAATGATTAGTACGTTCCATAATTAAACAAAAAAAAAATGGTTAATCCATGTATTCTTTGCAAATCTTTATGTCCGTAAAACCTACTACACTTTAGATTTTTTCTTATTCAAATATAATTGATTTCATTACAGACTAAAACGATAAATAAAACTTTTTCTGTGAGGCGATCAATTTGAAAACATAGATGGCCAAACTACATCTATTATTTAGATTATTATTATTCATAATTCAACCTAATTATGTTCATCCGAATTTCTCCTCCAAGGGACTCCAAGTGAGCTTTCCATATAAAGGAATTCTGGCCACGGGGAATACTGTCCAGGCCTTGCATATATGATACGCATGACTGCACCAGTTTCAACTAGTACGGCTCGTAAATTTTGAGCTAGGTTAGTAGTGTAGGCATAGTACATAGCAAAGTAGGACAGTTATATTAGAAAACTAAAGAAAAATTACCCCATTTAGTAATATCCGGAAACCGAGTATTTTATACCAATCCCTTTTGCAGAAATAGAATAACGTTGTAAACAATTTTCTCATTACTATGCAATGACTCTTCTGAAAGGCTGTACATACAATTTAGTAGTTTACCAACGCCAATTTATTGGTTGGCAAATCTATTAGGACAGGTCTCAAGTTGTGAATCATAATGGTGTATTACAGAAGATGTGAAATTGAGTATTGTTGCTAAGCGTTTAAGATACAAAAATAAGTTTCTCAGATATTCCATATCTTGACAAGAATTACACTTCATCCACAAGAAATTCCAGAAACCATAATGACACCCTCAATACACTCTTGCTCTGCCATTCGATGTCTTAACATTCACGATATTACTTTAATTAATTTGTTCTCATAGCCTTATTTGCATGTTCCAATCCTTCCCTGCAGCGTCCAGCTTACGCTGTCATTCACTCCTCTGCCTTTGGAAGTGTTGTAATTTCTAGCGTTGACCTCTTCTTGCAAGTCCAAATAACCTCAACTTAAGTCCAGTAAGTCCACTCATTACCCATGAAAGTCTTTGGAATAGCTGCTCTCTTTTTTCCAACAATCTCATGCTGATTATGTTCGTGCTTGTCTTTGGCTGTAATTATGATGCTTTTCGTACGTCTTGAGTTGCATGCAGGTTTCTATCCTGGTACAGACAGAATTCTTGCTGCATTTAAGTTCAAATCCAGATAATAAATTTCTCTAGTAGTTAGCATGTGAGGACAGCTATCGTCAGACTTGGGTTATAGTTCAGGGAGAGTGCATATCATTCAACTTGAAGTCAAAGAATTTAACATCAAACAAATTAATTATTGAAATCATTTATAGAAGCGATAAAGCAATTAACCTGCAATTTGCATTCATGGCAGATATATATTCTGTTTCAATTAAACTGCAGATCTAGCTATTTTGTGGATATAGTCGGCCATGAACTCAAAATAGTCATAGGTACTATTCCAAAGAATCTTCCTACGTTTCAACAACTCCATATTCTTTTATTAGTTTATTGGTTTGTTTTTCTATTCATTCTTTATTTGCATATGCATATAAATATGCATCTATTTTCATTATGTTCTTTTCCTCTCCTTCTTTCCGAAATAGGCATTTTGTCCGCTTAAAAAGCAACCGTTTGGCTGGTTCTATGTTGACATAAAAGAAATGTTGATTGATAAAATAAGGCCTAAGAAATACACAATCACAATAACACGCACACTCACACACACACACACACACACACATATATATATATATATATATATATATATATATATACATATATATATATATATATATTTATATATATATATATATATATATTTATATATATATATATATATAAATGCTTGTGTGTATGTATTTGTGTGTATATATGCATATGCATGTGTGTATTAGTTCCTGTACAAGGTATCTTTTGCTAAGTCGATAAATTGTTTTCTTCGGTTAATTGAAGAGACCAGTTGATCGAGTTGCCGAAAGCTCCCACGTAGCAGAGAATATATCAATATATACTTGTGTATTACTGTGAACTTAATTTACCTGTCATACTTTCATAATAATGTGATATTCGTTAAAAATATCAGTAAAAATATCTGTGGATCCAGCGTTGTATTTTATTTGATTCTACTTTGAGTAATTGCATCCCAAATGCAGTTGATTTCCAAATATTTCCACAGAATGGTCTGCAGAGGAAGGTGAACCCTTTCTAATCAGTCTCAAACGTTCCGCTATCAATGACAGTCGAAATGTATAAAAAAAAAATATGTAATGCCGCTGTTTTCCACACCCTCACTAAACACAACCCAATGATAAGTGAAAAAAAAAAAAAAAAAAAAAAAAAAGAAGAAGAAGAAGAAAACTATCACCGAGTCTATGACACTGATAAAGCCCTCAACTATCACAGTGTGAAGTTGACAAATATTGTAGTACATCAATATTACTCTGTGATCTTCATCCCTGTAGCCTAGAATGGTAATATAGTGAGATATTGACATTCCGCATATTCCCTTTATGTATAAGAACGTAATTATGGTAGCTCTTGAGAATCCAAATACGCATGAAATAGTTACATAGATTTCTACATTTATGTTCGTCACTTTTGTATGTTTTCTCCGTACCATCAATCTCCCAGTCATTTTCGACATTTACTGTACACACACTCATATACAGACATAACCATATCTATACGTACAGTATATGTTATTGAGCATCATTATGTCTTCCAATACATCTACGAGATTTTTTAATTCACGTGTAAGTTGAATAAGTGCATCTTTTACAACACATGAGCGCAACAGAAACTGGAATGTCTTTTTTTCTTAATGTATTTAGAAATAAAATCAGCTAGTGAGATCAAAACAGACAGATTTCGAGACAACCTTGAGTGCGTTCTCTTCTTTACACCATCAATAAAACTGTGATAAGTTAAGCCTCAGTCGTATATTGGTGTTAAAGCTGTTGTTTATTGCGTTGCCAAAAGAAATGGTCATTCGAGAAATAAGCTGGAATTAAGATTAGTCTACGGTTGTAATACAAATAGACTGGACGGACTTTCTGCTGCTTGTCGTAAAGAAAACCGTAAGAATGAGTTGTAACAGTCTGATTCAAATATTTATAGTTGTGGTGACATCCCTATTGATGATGTGAAATGATCATATCCATTATTGTTCTTTTAGAACTTTTATTCATTGTATAATATTGATGTGTCAAGACAAGTATGATTATGTTTTTTTATATATGTATACCAAGAGTCACCTCATACTCGATATTGTGTTGTATATTAGATAATGCTAAATAATTATAGATATGATAATTTTTCGCGCTGTGTATAATATTTTAGTTCCCATAGTGTTGCCAGTTACTCTGATCATTGTGATTTATCTTATGTATTACCGTATTTCCTATTCCAGTCATTGTTAAAAGGTTTACTACATCACCTTTTCAAATATTAGAAAAAAAAAAATAAAAGTTCAGGCAAATATGTTGATTTTTTTATATATCCTTTTTTACCCATCTTGTACAGGAAAACCAACTGTGTTTACTGCATTAAGTTACAGTATTAGGAGCTTCTCATATTTTCTCCTCATTTCAAATTCAAGTTCTTATCATAAGCATGATTTTTACATATATACTGTATATTAATCAGATATGATACATACTTAATGGCATTATAATCTGCTACTAGAGATGTTAAATATACAATAAATTTTACATTTTACCTTTTCAGTTCCGCCCTAAGTGGCACCATCAGATTGCCTTGAATAGGAAGTAATTACTTTTCATTTTTCTGTAAGCTTGCCTTGGTAATAAACTTTAAAGGCTGTTAACTTTAGCATAGAAATTAACCTGAACTACAATCTCAAGACTTCTTGGAAACGTCACTGTCTGGCGATCTGCCGAACTGGTCAAGCTCAACCTCGATAGTTTCTAGTAGTGTCAACAATATCTTCATCATTGTGAGCTAAGGACGGCAAGTTTTGGGGGTCTATAGATCTATATGCTGAGTAATCAGCAGCCATTGTCTAGCCCTCCTTGGTCCTTGCTTGGGTGGAGAGGGGGCTTGGGCGTTGATCATATATACTGTATGTACTGTACATATGGTCAGTGTACAGGGCATTGTCACTGTCTCTTGCCTCTGCCATTCCTGAGCAACCTTTAACCTTTAATGATCAGAAATAACTGCATATCTTATAAAATGAAAGTATATTGAGAAATTTAAGCTTTTGAAGAAAAATCAGTCGTGTGATGACAAGTAGTAAAACCGAACGTAATTCTTGGGTTCGTTTGAATAAATCTAAATCATGAATTCAATCATTAGTGTCTTCTTTTATAGTGGAATTTACAATCTTAGATTTTTTATTGTAATCTGAATCCTATAGAATTATGTTTACCAAAGTACGCTTCACATATTTTTGACACCTACTGCCTAAAATTAAGCTAAATAGTTATAAAACATATTTTTTTGTTATCAGATGATCTAATTGAAATCAGCTATCACTCATAGAGGGGGTGATAAAAATAAGTAGAATGCAAAGACATGATGGAATGATACGAAGATGAAAACTGAACTGTCCTTGTAACAACTGATATGGAGAGATTTACTTCTAAACATTCTTTTTAGTCAAATGATGAAAATATAAGTGTATTTTCCATAACTAAATTTCTATTGGGCAGCGACTTTCATTTTTTCTAGTTGAGCTGTACAGTTTTGAATCAAAAATCATCATAAAAATCACGGAAGCAGAATGATAAGTAGTTTTGTGAAATATGGACACATCTTCAAAGTTAATTAGTCAAGCATATGGGCCAATTGAGTTTTACACCAGAAACCTCTGAATTGTGTATTCAGGATCGCACGCTTTATAAATGAAATGAAATTAATAAACTAACAGCATTTTGAAATATTATATCAATTACTTTTGAAGTGACAAGTCAAAAGTCAACTGATTGGAGAATCTAAACTCACAGAATGCAGAAATCTTCGGTGATAATTGGATTAAGACGGAACATAGAGTTGTACAGAGAGGTCTGATGCGAGCAGCAACGGGTCTCATGATGCAACGGTAAGGAAATGACCAAGGTATATAGAATAAGGGAGAGAGGTACAGTCACTTTAGTCGCGGGTAGTTGTGGGGTATTTCCGTGACGCTCCTGGAGGTCAGGGTGGGAGCGGTCAAGAGAACAACTGAACTTGAGTACCTTGGGTCGAAGGGATTAGGCCTGTCTGTAAGTGTGTGTGATGTCCTTCTCACTTTGTTATCTTGTATACCTTTGGTGTTCTTTTGAATTCATATAGGTCACTGTAATGCACATACAAAATCGTGGATTGGTAATTTTGGATCTCTAATATATAATAGATACCATGAATTAATATGATTGATAGGACTTGAAAATATTAAATTAACATTTGACCTGGTATTTATTTACAAAGACTTATTTACAATTTTACAATACATTATTTGATAAACTAACATAAATATACATAGATAACACATAATAGTATCTGGCTTCATAATAGAAATGAGAAATATTTAGTAAAAATAAAAAAATAAAAAAATCTATGGCATTATTTAGTTAATTTATGAATCTTTTTCTTTTTTTGCCTACTTGATATAATTTGGGCATTCAGAACTCTCATCCTAAAAACATCTGACATCTAACAAAAAACTCTATTACTTTAAAAGGCAAAGATACACAATTTTCAATATGGCGTGCCAAGTCGTATAATACTCCATTGCCTGGTCTCAGTGTATTTTCTCCATTGTATGTTTTAAAAAATTTTTCCATTACCTTTAATTTTTCAAAAGTCTCAGCACTTGGCTCCGTTAATTTATCAATATGTCGCTCTACTGCACTAATCCAGGTACCTTTCACTTTTTTAAGCTTACATCCCAAGAACTGATAATCTGGAAATTTAGATGCGACATAACCTCCAACATATCGAAGGCCCTCTTCGTCTGCCACATTCTCTAAAGTTCTTTCATATAATTCATTTTCAAAGTTTTCTGAATCTTCTTCTGGCATCTTCTCATCTTCAGTAGAGGCAAACACCATTGCAGAAATCATAAGCTCTCTTTCAAGATCAGTTTCATTTGAATCATTATTTTCACAACTTTTCTCTTGACTGAACATTCCTTCCGACATATTTGAAGAATCGCACTCCTTCATCGAGTTACAATTTTTTCCAGTTATAGAGTTTCTTTTGCCAAGTAAATATGACCTTATTCTGTGTTTGACTTCAACTGGCGTAGGATGATCATAAGTTGCACCCATTTGTCTAAGACAACCAAACATGTTTTCCAATCCATCTTGGTTAAGTCTGGAAGTAATTATGTATGATACATCATATTTACTTTTCAACATATCATGCAACCTTGGCAAGGATTTACATGACACAATAAGTCCCATTTGAAACTGATAAATCTTATTACTTTTCAAAACTCGGATATTTTCAGCTGTACACTTCATATTGTCAAGGATTTTATTCTGTTCCGACAGTTGCATCCCATAGGCATGTCTAGATTTTTTTCTGTCATAAGGTACCTTGAATTGAACACATCAAACCAGGAGTCCCTTGTACTTTCCCAGTACATGTTCTTCAAAAGTCCCTGACTTCCATAAAAATCTAAAGCTTTAGATGTTGTTTCCGAAAGAAGCTGCACTGCTTTCCTCACATTCATACGTGGTGTACCTGTTACATTTATGTGTTTCTCTGTTAAACGATATGTGGGTTTCAAATCACTTTTACTTCGGTTGACAATTTCCCTAACACATCCACTTAAAACAAAATTTATATTTTGTAATTCAAAACCTGCATTAAGAAAATTGTTTCTCACTAACTTGATTAAATGAGGAGCATCGGCGAAGACATGAATTTCTCTTTCGGGTACAGAGGGGTTCTCAAATGAAGGATTTTCTGCTCCGATATTGAGACTGTTCCATAAACTGATATTAGTAGGACCCATGTCACACACCATAGCCACAACAGGAAAACCGACAAACTCCACTTTTGTAATTACATCAAATAACAGTTCCTTGGTAACCATGGTATAAAAATTATAATATATTAGTTGTTTCCAAGATTCTGTTATTCCTCTAATCATAATGCACTGTACACGAGATTTAGGATCATAAAGTGTCTTTGATCCTTGGTCATAACACCAGATTTAAGAAACACTAATCTCATCAAATGAAATTACACATAAACGACTATATTCTTTCATTTCCTTGCTCTTTTCATTTAGTATTTCAAAAACTGTGTGCAAGATCCCCGGTTCAACAATGATTTTTGATGCCCAACGCCTTAGGGTACTTTCTGAGGGAAGAGGAATCTTGCACCGATCACGTAAGTACCGATAACCTTTAGGACTGAAGTTTTTCAATGTTATTGCACGACTAATGTCACCATCTGCCCAACGTTTCACATTTCTTCCACTCATAATGTTTTGCACCTGTGAAGGAGAAAACATTTTTTCTAAAAACGCTCTGCAACATGATGCTTCATTTCTCATAATCTCTAAATCCTCCAACAAACGTAACCTTTCTTTATCCCACTGCTCTTTCTTTGTAAGGAGATCATTTCTTTCTTGAGTAACGCTGTTCAATTGACTCTGCAACTATTCTAGTGTTGCTGTATGAACCCTTTCTTCACTTTGAGGATAGTCTTCTTCACAGGAAACATTGTTGTAATCATGAAGCTCATTTTCACAACCTGATAAAATTTCTGCAATTAAGCGTTTCCGATTTTTCTCTTTTATCCTTTTCATTCGAGATGTACCAGATTAGTCAGGGCAAAATACAGTTTAACCCCCAAAAAATTGTAACAAAAGGTTTCTCAACTGATTCTGGTAGGTTTTAATGTACTTTTTAACATACTAAAAGTTTACCAAACTATGACCCCCGGAAAAGTGTTTTTTTTTTCAAGATGGCGTCCAAGATGGCCGCCGAAACCTTTGAACCATCATAACTTTATCAACTCAAATTTGATGATCTTGGTGTCTATTCCTACATTTTTGGAGGCAAAGGACACATTAATACAACTATGGATACCATTGAGCTGTTAAATCATTATGAAATTGGATTCTTGACCTTCATATGTTCACTATCACCTTATACACAAAAACTTGCAACAAGCAATAGTTAAAAGAATGTATGCTTAGTGATATAATGATAGCAAACTAATTTTTAGCGTCTTTTATAGGGTTGTTAACTTACAGTACTCATGTGTAAATAATCTTCCAATTATATCAAATCATACACTCATGAACTTGCAGGGGCCAGAGGGACTCTCATGGAAGGGACCGACCTAAAAAACTTACTTGAGACTGTTTATGGAGAAAATGCGGTGGTGCACATGTTAACAGGGAAAGCTGTCCAGAGGGCTTTGAAAGGCCACCTTCTTGTTGACAAGTGCCAACATAGCCAGCTTGTAATGGAAATGGCCAAAGATGATCCTCAGATTCAGACATTGGTGGATCAGGCAGAGGGATTGTACTCCTCCCTTCTTATTGGAGAGATGATGCTAGAAGATGCTGCATGTTCTGAGGTTTTGATAAAACTTAAGACAGTAATGGAGAAGAAGAAATCTTAACTTGCTCAGACCTCAAAGACAAGCCAGTTGTGGCTGAATTATCATTGTATGGTTGGCATAGCAAGAATGTTGATCAAGGCAGATCTTATTGGATCTTGGTTGATGCATTTGCAGGCAGTGTCCAATTGCCTAACTGTCTTTGCTGCAGCTGGGCACTTCAATTATCTACGATCTGCTCATTACTATCTGCAGCAAATGACCAACATGGAGGAAAAGCACCCAGATGTTTATCGAAAGTTCCTTGATGGTTTTCATGTTGTTCGAAGGAGCAATCATTGCTGGGCAGGACTAAGTAGTGATCTTGTCATAGAACAAACATTGATGAGGTCTCTAAAGAGCACTGGTGGTCTAACCCATGACAGTGGGATGACTGAGGAGATACGTAATCTTTGGTCCTTATCTGCACCTATAACATCTGAGTACAACAGTGCAATGCAAGATTTTTACCGACCTAACCTATACTACAAGTCCACA